>NW_006417595.1:0-2102 GCF_000296735.1 Chrysochloris asiatica | reverse complement strand
TCACATTATATGGACATGTTGGACTCATCAGCCATGGAGCCTGTTCTCTGTGTATGAGAATGATGGACTCACTTGTCTTGTAGCTACTCCTCTATATATACACATATTGGATTCATCTGCGATGTAGCTAGTATTCTATGTATGGACATGTTGGAATACTCTGCCATGTAGCTAGCTCTCTGTATATGGACATTTTGGAATCGTCAGCCATGAAGCTAGCTCTCTGTGCATGGATATGTTGGACTGATATGCCATGTAAGTAGCTCTCTGTATATGAAGATATTGGACTTGTCTGCCATGTAGTTAACTCTTTGTATATGAAGATATTGGACTCATCTGCCATGTAGCCAGCTCTCTGTGTATGAACAAGTTGGTCTCATCTGCCTTGTAGCTAGCACTCTAATGTACACATGTTGGATTCATCTCCCATGAAGCTAAATCTCAGTATATGGGCATGGACTCATCAGCCATGTTGCTAGAACTCCGTATATGGACATATCGTACTACACTGCCATGGAGCTAGCTCTCTCTATATGGACACGTTGGACTCATTTGCCATGTAGCTAGAACTCTGTACCTGAAAATGTTGTACAACTCTGCCATGTAGCTAGCTCTCTGTATATGGACAATTTGGACTCCTCAGCTATGTAGCTAGCTCTCTGTAAATGGATATGTTGGACTGATCTGACATGTAGGTAGATCTTTGTATATGAAGACATTGAACTTGTCTGCCATGTAGCTAGACCTCTGTATATGTAAATGTTACACTAACCTGCCATGTAGCTAGCTCCCTGTATATAGACAAGTTGGACTCATCTTCCTTGTAGCTAGAGCTCTGTATATGAAAATGTTGCACTACTCTTCCATGTAGCTTACTCTCTGTATATAGACAAGGTGGAATCATCTGAAATTCTGAATATGGAAATGTTGCACTGCTCTTCCTTGTAGTTAGCTCTATGTATATGGACATGTTGGTATCATCAGCCATGTAGCTAGCCCTCTATACATGGATATGTTAGACTGATCTGCCATAGTGTTAGCTCTCTGTATATGAAGATATTGGACTCATCTGCCAGGTAGCCAGCTCTCCGTGTATGAACAAGTTGGTCTCATCTGCCTTGCAGCTAGCCCTCTAAATATACACATGTTCGACTCCTCTCCCATGAAGCTAACTCTCAGTATATGGCCATGTTGGACTCATCAGACATGGAGCTAGAACTCTGTGTATGGACATTTTGAACTACTCTGCCATGTAGCTAGCTCTCAGTATATGCACATGGTGAACTCATCTACCATGAAAATGTTGCACTCCTCTGCCATATAGCTAGCTCTTTGTATATGGACATTTTGGACTCATCAGCCATGTAGCCAGCTTTCTGTGTATGAACATGTTGGACTCATCTGACTGGTAGCTAGCCATCTAAATATACACATGTTGGACTCATCTGCCATGTATCTAACTCTCACAGTATGGACATGTTGGACTCATCTGCCATGTAGCTTGTACTGTGTATATGGACATATTGGACTACTTTGCCATGTAGCAAACTCCCACGTTGGACTACACTGCCATATAGATAGAAATCTGTATATGGTAATGTTGCACTACTCTGCCATGTAGCAGGCTCTCTGTATATGGGCATGTTGGATTCATCTGCCAAGTAGCTAGAACTTTGTAAATGGAAATGTTGCACTACACTGCCATGTTGCCAGCTCTCTGTACATGTAGAATTTTGTACTTATCTGCCATGTAGCTAGCACTCTGTACATGGAAATGATGGACTGATCTGCTATGTAGGTAGCTCTCTGTATATGAAGATATTGGACTTGTCTGCCACGTAGCTATCCCTCTAAATATTCATATGTTGGACTCATCTGCCACCTAGCTAAATCCCAGTATGTGGACATGTTGGATTCATCTGCCATGTAGCCAGCTCTCTGTGTATGAGAATGTTGGACTCACCTGATTTGTAGCTCGTCCTCTATATATACGCATGTTGGACTCATCTGCCATATAGCTAGTACTCTATATATGGGTATGTTGGACTACTCGCCATTTAGTTAGCTCTCAGTATATGGACATGTTGAACTACTCTGCCATG
>NW_006417594.1:3095-4030 GCF_000296735.1 Chrysochloris asiatica | reverse complement strand
TTGTGCTTCCAATTCTGATTCATCAACAGCTTCCCATTTTGATGGGGCAACTTTAAATATAGGCTCATTTTTCTTTGAGTCTTCTGTCGCATCCACTATTGGGGAAAGATGCACCATTACCTTTGATTACTAGAGGTTGAATCGAAGCAATGGGTTCACTGACATTCACTATAATACTAACAAGTAAAATAAAATAAGGCCATGCATGGAATAATGATTAGAGTGTCAAGAAGGATTATGACTTATCTAATTCTCTGTACCTGAGGTCCGATTTTCAAAGAGTATTATCAACTAAGAAAACACAATCACTAAAATTTCAAACAATGGAGAAGTTCAGAAAGTAAAAAATGTTCAACACTTTGATTATTGTTTAAACTACAAAATTCATTTATTGCTCATTATTTTAATGTGATTCAAACGCACTTAAGATTGTGCATACTTATTTCCAAAAATGATTTCAGTAGCAAAACAGAGTTAATGGGAAAACCAAGGAACAGAACAGATAAAACCACACAACTGGAGTTATGAATATAATAAAACACTATACTTAGCCTATAGTTTCATAACATTAAGCTGTAAAGAGAAATTTGCTTATAATAAAGGAGGCTGACTGCCCCAACACAAAAATGTGACCAAAAAGAGAATCTTTTTGGCACTTTAATAAAATATAAGTGTATTACTAAAGTATATTAAAAGGTCAAGAGAAAAGAGAAGAGAGTAAGTAACTTGATACCTTCTTAACGAGAAGTTATAACCATATCAGCATGTGTAGAAACAAAGGAGTTTTGGTAATCAAACGTATTATTAGCAAGATACCATTAGTATAAAATTTGAACTTACAAGGCACTCCATCAAGATCATCATCAAGACTCTTTATAGGGACTCCATCAAGATCATCAATGGGAGTAGCATCAATAGGAATTCCATCCACATCT
>NW_006417594.1:0-750 GCF_000296735.1 Chrysochloris asiatica | reverse complement strand
CCTCTGTTTCCTTTTCTTCAATAATATTTACAAGTCCTAAGAAAATATTTTGTAGTTTGATCAAAAATGGTTCCGGATAAATAGCCCAGTCTTCCCATGCTCTGAAGCAGGTCATGACCCTTTGCTGAAATATCAACAGGAAGCAGATCATTATCATGGAGCAATATGTGTCAAACATCAGTTCATGAAAAGCACCACTATAATTTGCTCTACATTTTTGAAATTCTTTGTAAAATTAAGATAATAGCTATGCTATCATAACTTAAAAAATCAATGACACCTTCTAATTATAAAAAAGCAGCAACCTTAAAGAAATAAATTTGCATTACCAAACAATGTTTTATAAGTACAATGAAAAAGAAATACTGTTTGCTATTAACAAAGAAGTATCAATTCTCACTCCACTACTGGTACCATAAGGTTGCAAAATAGGAGGTATTATCATTGGTTCAAGCTCACAAGCTGCTCCTTGGAAACCCTATACAGAGTCGCTATGGATTGGAACAGACTCGATGGCACTTAACATCATTAAAATTACAAAAACTGGAAATCAACGTAGCCAAAATTTGATGTGTGAGAACAAACAAGATGGCGGATCGGGTGGACGTATAGCAGAGAGCTCTGCCAACAACAACACAGAATACCCGACCAAGCAGGCTCAGAGGATGGTCCCAGAACTCTGAACCACATATAAAGGAATACTTAGAAGGTTGGAAGGCTCACAGCTGAAGGAATTTGTGGCAGAAGAAA
>NW_006417593.1:2860-4460 GCF_000296735.1 Chrysochloris asiatica | reverse complement strand
AAAATCTATCCTTTTTAGTGGACAGTTTTGTAAATTTTGACAAAATTATAGTTGCATAACTGTCACCACCATCAAGATGTACATCAGTTCTAGTCCTCAAAAAAAAATTCTCTCATACTCCCTCAAAGTCCCTCCCTACACCCTGGCTACTAATGAATAGTTTTGCCTGGTCTTGAAGCAAGAAGCTTGCCTGGCTGGAACTGCTCCTCTAGAAGTCTGCTGATTTTTGCATTCTTTTTCCTTTCATCATTTTCCTGAGTTTTCTTGGATGGCTTTTTGTTTACGATCTCGTCCTCTTCAGGAGTCAGTTTGGCTCCCTTCTTGTGGCCCAGAGACAGCGCAGAGTGGAGTTGGTGTGCTGTCAGTGAGCACAATGCAGTTCTCTACTGGGGTCTTGGTGTGCAACAGCTCTTTACTGGATGCACTGTAGACAACATTGACGATTCTTGTTTTGTGGGTACAATACTCAGAGCCCCAGAAATTCCCCACATCCAGACTGAGGGCCCGGTACTTCCTGTTGCCTCTAATATGAATTGTGTGTTTGGGGTAGGGCCGAGCTTTGTGTTAGCAGCTGGGCGTCCAGCTCATACTTCTGCTTCATGTGGTGGGCTTTGT
Source organism: Chrysochloris asiatica (assembly GCF_000296735.1). NCBI lineage: Eukaryota > Metazoa > Chordata > Mammalia > Afrosoricida > Chrysochloridae > Chrysochloris > Chrysochloris asiatica. The sequence goes on along the minus strand of NW_006417593.1, from coordinate 3,845 downwards.
CTTGCCTCCGGTCTTGCGGCACTGTGCTAGTTGTCCCGGGAGATGCCCATCGCTTGGTGCTGGTTGGAAAAAGGCTGTTTTGTCTTTTAAAACCATGCTAATTGGTGTCTAAGGAGTCCTGTAGCATAGTGGATTATGAGTCAGGCTGCTAACCACAAGGTCAGTAGTTCGAATCTACCAGTCTCTTCATGGGAGAAAGATGAGACTTTTCTGCTACTGTAAAGATTTACAGCCTTGGAAATCCTATACAGGGTCACTGTGAGTTGGAACCGACTTGGTGGCTAGCCCACAACCACCAACCAATAGATGTATATCATAATTTTTATGAGTTCAATATTCAGAGTTTACATTAATAAGACTAAAAACATGTAGTGTACTATGACTTCTACTATGTACTATGTGTATAATTTTGGTTTGTCTTGGTATTTTCCCCCTCTGTGTCTGTAGTTTTCTCTGTATAATTAATTCATCCAAGCTCTCTGACACAAAATAAATTTCCTCTCAATGACATTTTAGACACTTCAGATCATTTCTCAATATGTTCCTTTCATGGAGACATATCTCATGGAACCCTCCTTTCTCCTGCTTCCATTGCAATGAATTGTACTAGAGACTTACTGCTCAGCTGTCCTGAGATTTCCCATCAATGTCCTCCTTCTGAGCGCTTCACTTTCCTCCTGTAGTCATTCCCAAGTCATCCTTTTTCTAGGTTATTTTTATTTTGGATGGAGCACAACCTCCAGTCATGAGGGATAGTCTAGGAATTCCTAGTGGCACAATGGTTAAGTGCTTGGCTGCTAACCAAAAGGTTGATGGTACAAACCCACCAGCTACTCCACCGATAAAGACGTACAGCCTTGGAAACCCCATAGGACTGGTCTACTCTGTCCTTTTGGGTCACTACAAGTGACTGTCAACTCGATGGCAATGGGCTAGTCTGGAGACCTTACAAATTTGAAAGGTCTTTATTTGCACTTGAGTAAGG
>NW_006417593.1:1316-2445 GCF_000296735.1 Chrysochloris asiatica | reverse complement strand
TAACAATTCTAGACTGGAAATAATTTTCCCACAGAATTTTGAGCATATTTCTCAATGTCTTCTAGCTTCAAAGGGTAGAATTGAGATGTCTGATCCAAATTAAATTTCTAAATTTGAGACTTTCTTATTCTTTATGTCTCTGGGAGCTTTTAGATTCTTCTCTTTGTCCTCAGGGTTCTAAAATTTAATGGTGACAAAATCTGTTAGGGTTCTCCATCCATCGTCCTAGACAGTTGGTAAGTCCCTCTTTTCTGGAAATTCATGACCTTCAGTTCTGACAAATTTTATTGAACAACAAAAATCCCTTTTACCCTTTCTCTTCTACTACCTCAACTTTTGTAAATTCCCATTTTCTGAAATTTCTATTATTTAGCTGTTTGAGCTAAACGTACTATGGACTGCCAGAAGAACAAACAATTCTGTCTTGGAAGAAGTACAGGCAGAATGTTCCTTAGAAGCCAGGATGGGGAGACTCGGGCTTACAGACTGGGCATGTTATTAAGGGAGCAGTCTGTGGAGAAGGACAAGAACGCAGAAAGTCTGCAAAAAAGAGAAAACCCCTTGATGAGAAGGATTGACAATGAGTGCGTGAATGCGCGCAAACCTAGCAATGCTGGGGGTCGGGAGGGCGGTACAGGACTGGGCACTATTCACTTCTGTTGTAATGGGACCGTTATAAGTTGGAACCGACTCTACCACACCTAACAACATCACTATCATATTTTTACTTTTCAAGAGTTTGTGGCTGTTATGGTTTTAATATTTCCTTTTCAGAGACTTCCAATTTCCTAACTGCAAAGTTTTATCTTTCTAAATATATCCGCTGATGTGCCATGACTCAAATGAGAAGAAACCACTGAAAATATCAATTAATCACAACATGGAATGTATGAAGTATGAATCTAGGATAATTTGAAGTCATCAAAAATGAAATGGAACACATAAAGAATCAATATCCTAGGCATTAGTGAGCTGAAATGGATTGGTATTGGCCATTTAAAATCAGACAATGGAGTTTACTATGCTGGGAGTGACAAATTGAAAAGGAATGGCATTACATTCAGCATCAAAAGGAACATTTTAAGATCTATCTTGAAGTACAATGCTGTCTATAGTAAGATCATATTCA
>NW_006417593.1:0-811 GCF_000296735.1 Chrysochloris asiatica | reverse complement strand
CTATTCCAAAGAAAGGTGACCATAGCAGTATGTGGAAATTATCAAACAATATCATTAAAATCACAGGCAAGTAAAAATTTGCGGAAGGTAATTGGAAAATTTTGCAGTAGTACCTTGACAGGGAGCTGCCAGAAATCGAAGCCAAAAGAAATCATGGAAAGCGATATAGCATTGCTGCTGTCAAATGGATCTGGGCTGAACGCACAGAATACCAGAAAGATGTTTACTTGTGTTTTATTGATTATGCTTTGGACTACATGAGTCATAACAAACTGGATAACATTGAGGAAAAATGGGTATTCTAGAACACTTAATTGTGTTCATGTGGAACCTGTACTTAGACCAAGAGGCAGTTTCTCAAGTAGAACAAGGGGATATGTTGTTGTTAAGTGCTGTCGAGTTGGTTCCGACCCATAGCGACTCTGTATAGAGTTTCCGAGGAGCAGCTGGTGAGCTTGAATCGCCGACCTTGCAGTTCAGAAGGCTTTGCAGCCTGACGCATTAGCCCACAGAGCCACACGAAAGGTGTGCATCGGGGTATATGCTTTCACCAGACTTATTCAATCTGTGTGCTGAGCAGATAATCTGAGAAGCTGGACAATATCAAATATAAGGTATCATTAGGATTGAAAATTGGCTCATTAACAACCTGCGGCACTGCATTGCTGGTTGTAAGCCAAGGGGACTTGAAGCACTTACTGATGAAGATCAAAGACTACAGCCTGTAGTGTGGCATACACCTCAATGTAGAGAGATCAAAAATCCTACAACTGGACCAATAAACAATATCATGATAAACTGATAAACAAAT
>NW_006417592.1:3627-4171 GCF_000296735.1 Chrysochloris asiatica | reverse complement strand
ATTCTATCTGGTGAGGTCCATGCGTACAGTCTTCTTTTATGTTATTTTAAAAAAGTATTTGTAATGAGGTAATTGGTCTTGCAAAATACTTTCATGAGATCTCCAGCATCAATTCTATTACCTAGGCCATATTTTCACACTACTGATCCTTCCTCTTTGTTTCCAACCTTTACATTCCAGTCACTGGTAATTATCAATACAACTTGATTTCATGCTTCATCAATTTCAGACTGAGGAAGCTGATAGAATTCTTTGATTTCATCATCATTGACTTTAGTGGTTGATGTGTAAATTTGAATAGTAGTGGAATTAACATCCTTGATGGAGTCCTGGTGTGGCGCTGGGGGTTAACACGCCAGACTGCAAAGCCATTTGAACTGCAAGTTTGGCAGTTCAAGTTCACCAGCTGCTCCTTGGAAACCCTATACAGGATCGTTATGGGTCAGAACCGACTCGACAGCACTTCACAACAACACAACAGGCATATGGATATGATCATATCACAGACAGCATTGTACATCAAGACAGATTTTATTATGTTCTT
>NW_006417592.1:0-552 GCF_000296735.1 Chrysochloris asiatica | reverse complement strand
TTAGCCCAGGATTGGGCAGTGTTTCATTCTGCTGTGCATAAGGTCGCTATGAGTTGGTACCGACTTGGTGGCATCCTAACAACAACAACAACACTAGTTTGTGATTTCTCATTTTTTATTTTATTTTATAAAAATATTTTCCAAAAATCAAAATTATCAGTCATACAAATACAGAATAAAGTTGTCAAAGATTAAATAAATTAATTAATTGAGGGAACCAGTAAATGGTAAACTGGTTCAAAGAATAACCAAATATCAGACATGTATTCCATCAGGAATACAACACTGACTGTCTTAATAGAAGTAAAACTGGTTCATAGCCACATGATGGAAACCAGTGAAATTTTTAGGTGCCAAATTTTGTGTCTGTGGACAAGAAGTTGGACTTTAATGACTTACTAATACTTATCATCTAGCCCAAGGCAAGGCTTAAATCCATTTATAATTATATAACCCTAGAAGGGAAACCCTCCAGCTGCTCCTAGGAAACCCTATAGGGGGTTGCTATGAATCCGAATCAATTCTTCCTTGGCACTTAACAACATCAGAAAG
>NW_006417591.1:2607-4184 GCF_000296735.1 Chrysochloris asiatica | reverse complement strand
GGAGCTCTGGTAGCATAGTGGTTATGAATTGGGCTGCGAACCGCAAGGTCAGCAGTTCGAAACTACCAGCTGCTCCGCGGGACAAAGATGAAGCTCCAGTAAAGATTTACAGCCTCGGAAACCCTGTACAGGGTCTATGAGTCGGAACCGACTCCACGGCCCATAACAACAACAACAATAGACTGAAAACGGATTAACAAGCTGAAACTCTTTTTTTTTAAATGCTTTATTGTGAATTATGTGATAGTTTACATGGGAGAACATTTGCTTCACATTGATCCCATCGTATTTTGTTTCCTTGCCATGGTTACAGTCCCCTCCGTGCATTATCCACCAACCAAAGGGAATACCCCGCAGGCCTGCCTCCGGGTCTTCAGCACACTGCCCCTCTCCCTCTCTGGGTCCAAAGTCCCTAGCCGCTCCATCTCTCCTATGTCATCGTCTCTGCCTCCATCTCAGGGATCATCTGGGTAGGGTTCTCTGCTTTTCTCCTTTAATGGTCCCAGGGACCTCCGCTCCTAGACTGAAAAGTTAATCACTCCCTTCCCTTTGCCAAAAAATGTGTACCTTTACATTTCCAACCCTCACAATCAGTCCTGATAACAATTATTCACCATTGTATCGCAAGAGACCTATCCGCATCTCCTTTCATCAGCCCCGCCTAGACAGCTTTGATACTACGCAATGGAGATTGTACCTTGCTCCACGCCCTCTGGATTTAGGTTCCCTCTTGAAAGCTTGTAAGCCAGTTCCTTCTTGCCTCTGTAGCCCTCCATTCTGGGTAGCCAATGTCCAAGATGCCCATCCCTGTCCTCTCCGTGTGTGGAGGGGGATGGGAATGATCCTTGCTGTGAAGATGTTTTCCCTCTTTGGAGCTACTGCCTCCATAGGTGTAGGTCAAGTTCATCAAGTTCTTTCAGATTATTCTTTTTTTCCTCTTCTTCTGATTGAGCTCTGATCATCTAGTCATTGAAGCCAGGTCAAGAAGGTATTATCTGCAAGTGTGGGTGTTCTTATGCGTATGCTCTCTCTTCTTATCAGCTGGACACTTCACTCTCCACTCTAGTCCTCTGTGACTGTGCCACTGTTTTGGGGTCCAAGAGTCCCTGGACTTGCCACACTGCTAGTCAGCCAGGTCTCCAGCTGGGTTCACAGGAGTCTATTGAACATTGTAGGGCTTAGCTCACAGCTTCATTGCTATGTTTCCCTCACTTTTCCTTATCGGTGACGAATGTGGTCACCAATCAGAGCATGTATTCCCGTTGAGTCTTAGTCTTAGAAGGAGGTTTGCCCTAAGGGGACCCAACCACTTGCCTTAATGTCTCCTGGGCGAGCCACTCGTTTGTTCTTGTAGTAATCAGTCGGTCTGCCTGTATTGTTTTGTATTTTTCCTGTTGGTCTTTAAAGAAGTATCTTCTGTTCTTCTAGCTGCTCCAGGCTGGTCTGCTCGTCCTTTCAAGTGGAAATTTCCCACCTCTGAAGATCTGGATGTGGTTCAGGCTTCCACCTATAGTCTTATGTAATGCAGAGGCTCCTCAGGAAGCCTCCTTCACTGGGCACGTTGTAGCCCCATTTTA
>NW_006417591.1:0-522 GCF_000296735.1 Chrysochloris asiatica | reverse complement strand
TTTGGTTTCTTGTAGTAGTGTTTTGTAATTTTCTTTGTATAAGTCTTTTGTTTCTCTGGTTACATTTATTCCTAAATATTTAATCTTTTGGGTGGCTATTGTAAATGGTGTCGCTTGCCTAATGTCCTTTTCAGTGCTACCGTTGTTACTATAGAGAAATCCAACTGATTTTTATATGTTGATCTTATACCCTGCCACTTTGCTGAATCTTCCAATGAGGTCTAGTCGTTTTATTACTGAGTCTTCAGGGTTTAGGATCAGATCGTCTGCAAATAAAGAGAGTTTTACTTCCTCTTTGCTAATTTGGATGCCTTTCATTTCTCTATTGTGCTGTATAGCTCTGGCTAAAACTTCCAGCACAATATTGAATAGGAGTGGTGCCGAAGGATATCCTTGTCTGGTTCCTGTTCACAGAGGGAAGACTTTCAGTTTCTCTCCATTGAGAGTGATGTTGGTTGTTGGTTTTGTATATATGCTCTTGATTATGTTGAGGAATTTCCCTTCATTTCCTACTTTGTTGAG
>NW_006417590.1:2515-3836 GCF_000296735.1 Chrysochloris asiatica | reverse complement strand
ACCGAAGAGGACCTTGGGGCCCTCCGCAGACTCCCAATTCTTCTGCCAGGCCCCATGGGCCACAGGTTCAGCCTTCGCTCTGGTCTGACACTCAGTGTATCTCAGTTCCACCTCGAGATGCGCTTGCTAAAGAAGCGTTTAATACTCGTATTCATAATATGTAATACATTAACCCAAACTGAACCAGTTGCCGGGGAACCAGTTGCTGACTTGTTAAGTGCTGTTGAACTGGTTCCAACTCTTTGCAATCCTGTATAGGGTTTCTGAGGAGTGGCTGGTAAGTTTGAACTGCCGACCTTGCAGTTCAAAGTGATCTTGCAGTCTAGTGTTTACCCTACAGTGCCACACCAGGAATCCATTCTGACTCACAGAGGGTGTCTTTTAAAAAAAAAAAAAAAAAAAAAAGAAGGAAAAAATGCCCAATAAAAACCATGGCTTCTGAAAAACAAAAACAAAAACAAAAAACTCACCACGGTTTATGAGAGAATCTATTGGGATAACTGAATTCAAGAAGGGTCAGTCCAGAAAGGCTATATAGGGTTTTCCCAACAAGATTCTCGTAGAATTGAGGGCCGTTATGAGTTGGAACAGACTCAACAGCACTGACAAAAAGAAAATACATTGTTAAATAAAATAATGGATGAAAACATTAGACATTGCACCGGGCACAAATACACATTTATATATTTGTGCATTTTCTATATCATATGTTATGCGTGGAATCCTGGTATGGGGCTGTAGGGCAAGCACTGGACTGCTAACCACAAGGTCAGTGCTTCCAACTCACCAACCACTCCTCAGAAACCCTATGCAGGGTTGTTATGGGTCGGAACCGACTCGATGGCACTTAATAACAACAACAACCTGTTACATGTGTATTTTTACAGTGGAGGGTCAGTGAAAAATAAAGCTCCTCATCAGTACAGGGTGATACAGTGGTAGCAACAATGGACTCGAATATAACATTGATCGTGAGGAGGGAGCAGGGCCAGGTAGGGCTTCGTTCTGTGGCTTCTGGGGTTGCTAGGAATCAGAACCTCACAATAAGTTACGTATTTTATAAAGCACATAATATAACTATTACATTGTTTAGTGAATTCACTCATTAAACACTGCTCCCAGCGTACTGTGAGTGCTTCTTAATATTATTATTAATATATATTCTTACAGCCTGCAACAGGTTAGGCACAACTCAGAACCCTTACATACCAATGGATACATCGCATTCGAGCCTCGCAACCTCTCTATGATCTCCCCCCAAACTAAAAACTACAAACCAGTTGCCATCCAGTTACTTTCAAACCATGGCAGTCTCATGTAT
>NW_006417590.1:0-540 GCF_000296735.1 Chrysochloris asiatica | reverse complement strand
ATAAGTCCTTATCTGCTATAGGCTATCACCTTGCATACATTTGCTCCCTAAGTATAAGTCCTTATCTGCTATAGGCTATCACCTTGCATACATTTAAATGTTTCAACACTGCATACATTGTGTCATGCTATCCATGACTTTCTTTGACTTGTTTATGTCCTCACCAGTTCAACACTATGTGAGGATCGCTCACATTGCTACATGTAACTCCCATCTGTGCAAAGGTGTCTGACATCTTAGTGTATGGATATACTGGATATTGTAAATTCCAACATGTTAGCTTTTTCCAATATCGTTGTTTTTTTGAGCAGGTGTGCAACGAATATTCTTAAACATGTTGCTTTGCGATATTGATCTTGAAATGGAATTCCTGCATCATAGGATGGAAGAAAAGTGCCTTAGAGATGCAACAGTTAGCTCAGCTGCTAACTGAAAGGTTGGTGGTTCAAATCCATCCAGAAATTCCATGGGAGAAAGACCTGATGAGCTCCTTTTTTGCATTTGTAATCATAAAGATTACAGCCTAGAAAACCCTGTGGT
>NW_006417589.1:3932-4432 GCF_000296735.1 Chrysochloris asiatica | reverse complement strand
GTAAAGATTTACAGCCTTGGAAACCCTGTAAAGGGTCGCTATGAGTCGGAACCTACTCCACTGGTACATAACAACAACATATCGTTGCATTGCCATGGTTACATTCCCCTCTTTGCATCATCAACCAACCAAATGGTACACCCCACAAGCCTGCCCTCTGGTTGTCAGTACGCAGCCCCTCTCCCTCTCTAGATCTAGAGTTCCCAGCCACTCTATCTCCCATCTCTGGTGTCACTGCTTCTCTGGGAAGGGTCCTGCTTTCCACTCTTCTTCCTTTATGGACCCAAGAAACTCAGCTCCTGGACTTCAATCAATCATTGCCCTCCTTTTGCTACAAAATGTCTACCTTTACATTTCCAACCCTCAAAGTCAGTCCTGATAGTAATAATTGACTGTTATACCACCTGAGTGCTATCCATATCTCCTTTTATCCGTCCCGTCCAGAGAGACTGGATACTACTCAAGGAAGTTTCAGCTTTCCTCAGCACCCTCTGAATCTA
>NW_006417589.1:0-537 GCF_000296735.1 Chrysochloris asiatica | reverse complement strand
TTCTTCCATTTTTGTAGGTATCTTTTGGTTTAATGTAGTAGTGTTTTGTAGTTTTATTTTTATAGGTCCTTTGTTTCTCTTGTTACATTTATTCCCAGGTATTTCATCCTTTGTGTGGCTACTGTAAATGGTATTTCTTTCCTAAAGTCCTTTTCAATGCTGCAATTTTTTATATAGAAGAATCCAACTGATTTTTGAATGTTCATCTTATATCCTGCCCCTTTGCTGAATCTTCCAATGAGGTCTAGTAGCTTTTTTACTGAGTCTCTTTGGTTTTCTTTGTATAGGATCATATCGTCTGCAAATAGAGAGAATTTTACTTCCTCTTCAGCAATTTGGATGCCTTTAATTTTCCTGTCTTGTAGTATAGCTTTTGCTAAGACTTCCAGCACAATATTGAATAGGAGTGGTGACAAAAGTCATCCTTGTCTGGTTTCTGTTTGCAGATTGAAGGCTTTAAGTTTCTCTCCATTGAGAGCAATTTAGGTTATTGTTTTGTATCTATGCTCTTAATTATGCTGAGGAATTTCCCTCCAA
>NW_006417588.1:2455-3020 GCF_000296735.1 Chrysochloris asiatica | reverse complement strand
GTGAGAAGGTTAGGTAGATTACAGGATAAAATAGACTGCAATAAATGGAGACAAATTTAATGGACTATAAGGCAACCTCAAAGAAAATTAACACTTCACAACACACCAAGAGAATGCAAATCCAAGAATATAGTTGAAACATTAAAACTATGAGGAAACTCACAAGAAAGAACACAAAAAGCTTGCACTCAACAAAGGAAGACACACAGAACAAAGAAGCAGCAACCCCACAAAAAACACAAACATAATGGCAACAATTAATCAATGCCTATTGATAATTACATGGAATGTAAATGGATCAAATGAACCTGGTATGAGATGGAGGGTGACAGAATGAATAAGAAACAATATCCTTCAATATGCTGTCTGCAAGAGACACATCTCACACACAGAGACAAAAACAGATTAGAAGTCAAAGGATGGAAAAAATATGCCAAGCTAATTGCAATAAAAAAAGAACAGGAGTGGCAGTACTAATCTCTGATAAAATAAACTTTAAGGCAAAAAACAGCATAATACATAAAGATGGACATTATGTCATGATTAAAGGGACAATTGAACAAGA
>NW_006417588.1:0-800 GCF_000296735.1 Chrysochloris asiatica | reverse complement strand
AGAGGATAGAGAGAAACACTGTAAACTGATGATATATGGAGGGGATAATAATCAATGTAATGAAACAAGCTATATGAATGATTGAATGTGAAGCTTATGATGTGCCCTGTAAACTTTCACTCAATGCAAAATAAAAACATTTAATTAAAAAAAAAAAAAAAATAAAAAAGCACATGTACAAAACCAACAGCCTACATTACTTTCAATGGAGAGAAACTGAAAGCCTTCCCTCTGTGAATAGGAACCAGACAAGGATGCCTTTTGTCACCACTCCTATTCAATATTGTGCTGGAAGCCTTAGCAACAGCTATACAGCAAGACAGGGAAATCAAGGGCATCCAAATTGGCAAAGAGGAAGTACAACGCTCTATTTGCAGATGATATGATCCTATATGTAGAAAACACCAAAGATTCAGTAAAAACGCTACTAGACCTCATTGGAAGATTCAGCAAAGTAGCAGGATATAATATCAACTTACAAAAATCAATTGGATTCCTCTATACCAGAAATGACTGCATTGAAAAGGACCTTAGGAAAGCAATACCATTTACAATAGCCATCCAAAGGATGAAATATCTAGGACTAAATGTAAACAGAGAAACGAAGGACTTATACAAAGAAAACTACAAAACATTACTACAAGAAACCAAAAGAGACTTACAAAAATGGAAGAATGTACATGCTCCTTAACATTCTGAAAATGTCAATACTGCCCAAAGCCATTTACACATATAATGCAATCCCAATCCAGATTCCAACAACATTCTTCAAAGAGATGGAAAAAACAATTACAAACTTT
>NW_006417587.1:1787-3657 GCF_000296735.1 Chrysochloris asiatica | reverse complement strand
GATTTACAGCCTCGGAAACTCTGTACAGGGTCGCTATGGGACGGAATCGACTTGACAGCACTTACAACAACAAGTACTTTTAATATTCTTCTCCAGCACAATAACTCAAATGCATCAATTCATCTAAATTCTTTCTTATTCATTTTCCAACTTCCACATGCATACAGGGTTACTGAAAATACTATAACTTGGGTCAGGTGCATCTTAGTCTTCAAACTGATACCTTTAGCTCTTTAACACTTTAAAGAGGCCCTTTGCAGCGGATTTGCCTAATGCTATGTGTTGTTTGATTTCTTGACTTTTGCTTCCATGATTGTTGATGGTAGAGTCAAGCAAAATGAAGTCTCTGACAACTTCAATCTCTTATCCATTTGTCTTGATTTTATTTACTGGTCCAATTGTGAGGAAATTTGTTTGCTTTATATTGAGTTTGCAATCCATGCTGAAGACTGTGGTCTTTGACATTAATCAGTAAATATTTTAAATATTCTTTGCTTTCAGCAAAGCAAGTTTGTATCATCTGCATATCACAGGTTGTTAATGAGTCTTCCTCCAACTCTGATGGCACATTTTTCTTCATAGAATTCAGTTTTTTGGATTATTTGTTCAGCATACAGATTGAATATGTATGGTGAAACAATATAGACTTGGCACACAACTTTCCTAATTTTAAACCATTCAATTTTCCCATGTTCTGTTCCAACAATTACCTCTTGGTCTATGGACACGTCCTTCATGAACACAATTAAGTGTTCTAGAAACTTCATTTGTCACGATGTTGTCTATAGTTTGCCTTGATTCATACAATTAAAAGCCTTTGCATAGTTAATAAAGCATAGGTAACCATTTTTCCAAGGAGCTCTGGTAGCATAGTGGGTACGAATCAGGCTGTGGACCTTAAGGTCAGCAGTTTAAAACTACCAGCTGTTCCACGGAAGAAAGATGAAGCTTTCTTCTCCCATAAAGATTTATAGCCTTGGAAACCCTGTACAGGGTTGCTATGAGTCAGAACTGACTCCATGGCACATAACCACCCCGACTAACCATCTTTCTGGTATTCTCTGCTTCCAGCCATGATCCATCTGATGTCAGCAATGATATTCCTCATTCTATGTCCTCATCTGAATCTGGCTTAAACCTCTGGCAGTCAATGTACTGTTGCAGCTGCTTTTTAATTATTTTTACCAAAATTTGACATGCATGCAATATTAATGATATTATCCAATGATTTCTGCATTTAGTGTGGTGTGCTTTCTTTGGAATGGGCACAAATTGGAGTCTCCAGTGCTCCATCAGTTTGTTGAAAGATTTCAATTTGTATTCTATCAATTCCAGAGCCTTGTCCTTTGCCAATGCCTTCAGTGCACCTTGGAATTCTTCCTGCAGTATCACTGGCTCTGATCATATGCTACCTCTTGGCATTGACCATTTCTTTTTGGTACAGTGACTCTAAGTTTCCCTTCCATCTTCTTTTGATACTTTCTGTATTAAGCTGATCTGTCGATTTGACAATAAGAAATATCCACATTGTGTATCCCTTCAAGAGAAACCACATAAATTCACCTTCTGAGGATAAGGCATGTTGTTATTGTTAGGTGCCATAGAGTCGGTACCAACTCATAGCGACCCTATGCACAACAGAACAAAACATTGCCTGATCCTGGGCAAACCTCACTATTGTTGCCACGCTTGAGCCCATTGATGCTGCCATATTGCCAGTCCATCTTGCTGGGGGTCTTCCTCTTTTTCTCTGACCCTCCACCTTACCAAACATGATATCCTTCTCCAGCAATTGATCCCTCCTGACAATATGTCCCAAGTATGAGAGAGGAAGTTTGGTCATCTTGGCCTCCAAGGAGCACTCTGGCTT
>NW_006417587.1:0-1137 GCF_000296735.1 Chrysochloris asiatica | reverse complement strand
TTTCTTAATTTTAAACCATTCCATTTTCTCATCTTCTATTTGAACAACTGCCTCTTGGTCCATGTACAGATTCCTTATGAGCACAATTAAGTGTTCAGGAATACTCATATTTTGCAAATTTGTCCATAGCTTTTCATGATCCACACAATTGAAGACATAGGTGTCCAATATTTAGGGTCAGCATTGGTGGACATTCCCTTAACCAGAATCAGCAGTGGAACTTGTAGTGTTTGTGTTCACCTGCAGTTTTATGGGCTTTTGCTAGGGCATTTGCTGGTGTGGTATAGCACTGACCTCTAAGCCTGACTTCTTGGTCATCCCAGAGAATCTTTGAAATGGTCATCCTATAATAATTTCCTTTTTTGTTCTAACTAACCAGAGAGGTATCTGTTGTTTGTAACTCAGAACACTAGTATATTGTGGCTACAAAATACTATGTTTTCTTTCACTTTTAATTTATTCTAATATAATTAAGTAATTCACAAAGGCCATTTCTTCCTTAGTTCTGGAATGTTTTCATGTGTGAAAACTCTTAGACTCAGCACTAGAATTAGCAGCTGAGTTTTTTTGTGAAAAGATGCTTTTCACAAGTATATTGTTATTACCGTGGTTGTTAAGTGCCAACTTATAGGGAACTCTGTAGGGTTTCTGAGGAGTAGCTGGTGGGTTTGAATTGCTGACATTGTATTTAGCCATCCCATGCTTACACTACTGCACCAAACCAGGACTTCACAAGCATAGACATCTATGAGCAGAGATCAGTAAGTACTAGATTGGTGGCAGTACTTATCCATTTCCTACCAGATTTGTTACTACACACCAGCTTCCCATCTGGGATTCATACGTTAACCAAGCTGCATATTAGCATATGCCATGTGCATTTGGGATCACTATGGAATAATCTAGAACATTATGTTGAAGAATTCCAATGGCCTAGACTACTTATATAAAGCCTATAATTACACCTATTTATTTCTTGGAAAGTAGCAACCATGAATGAGTCTTGTATAATCCAGTTTCCAATCTATGCTAATAAAATTAATCCTACTCTCCAATTAACTATATAGATTTAGTATTCAAGAGACACTTTTTTCTAAATTATTAAAAAATAAATACAATTGTTAAATATAATTATAA
>NW_006417586.1:1821-3867 GCF_000296735.1 Chrysochloris asiatica | reverse complement strand
GGGCAGTGTTTTGTTCTGTTGTGCAGAAGGTCGCAATGAGTCAGTACCAACTCGATGGTTCCCAACAACAACAGCATGAGTCAAAACCGACTTGATGGCACTTAACAACAACAAAGAATAAGAATTTATTTTCTCACAGGTCAAAAGGCTACAAGTCCAAACTCAGGGGCTAGCTCTCTAGAAGGAGGTTCTTTCTTCTTTGCCTATTTTACCTTCTAGGGACTGCTGGTCGTCCTTGGCGTTGTTGTGTTTGTATTCTAACTGTCTTCCATTGTCTTCAGATAGTGTCAGTCTGCCCATGTGTCTTCTGTGCCTTGTTGTTGCTGAGTGCCGTCCACTAGGCTCTGACTCGTAATGTCCTTGTAGATGGTTTCCGAGGAACAGCTGGTAGGTTTGAAACACTGAACTTGCAGTTCACAGTCCAGTGCTTATCCTACGGTGCCACACCAGGACTCTTTAAATCACTCATCAGTGACTTCGCTTAGGCTATAATACCCTACACTAACAGGACCTCATTCATACAATAAAAACCTGTTTTCAAATAGAATAACATTCCCATCTATGGATATCAAGATTACAACACCTGTTTTGGGGGGACAGGAGTTAGTCCACAGCACCTATATGTGTATAAATAACATTCTCAAGTACCTGCCACTTAATTGTTCATGGGTTCATCCATCTACCCAGTCTTCTGTACATTCACTGAGTATCCTTGAGTAGTGACTATTCCTGTCAGCATGGGGCTGGGAACCACTGAGAAAGCAGAGTCTTCCCCTTTAATCTCATGTCCTGGTGCCCGGCCTTGCCTGCCCCAGCTTGTTCAGATCTTTTCTTGAGATACCCATGAAAGTAGACCTGATTATCCAGAGATCAGCTGTTTACGAAAACAATTTGTTTTCTTTCATGCTTCATACATTTTTGTTGTTGTTGTCAGCAATTAAATCAATGTGTTGAGCTAACCTGGTGTGGAGGTGTTTGATAGGGAGTCTGGTACTTGCTCATGCTGAGCAGGTGTGGCACAGAGCCATAGCTCTGCCAGGGTTAGATTGGATAGACACCCAGCCTAAAAGGAAAGACAAGGTAGTTATTTAATAACAAATACAACCACTATGGGCATTCTCACAAAATGCCACACTTACCTCACTCTTTTCAAGTTCGTGATTGATTCTGGGTAATTAGACATTTCATTATGTATGCACCATCAATCACAGAACTAATTAAGCTCAAACTACCCATTCCTAATCATGGCCTCATTCAGGTAAGCCCTTGGGAGTGCAATTTTCCTTGCTGCAGCCAGTATTATTAGCTGACTCGACTGGTGGGGACTTATGAAGGTCCTAGGGTCTCCAAGGATTTGGGTGCAGAGCCAACTGGGGGTGACTTAGCGACACTTCAAAGTGTGTCTACTTTTATTTTGGAGGGGGTGGGTTTTCCTGACAAGAAGCATAAAGAAAAGAAAAATCTCCTGGTTAGAGGGGTTGGAAATACATCTATGGAAACAGCTAGCCTGGTTCAGGTGTGGACCAAGCATTGTGTTAAACATTCTCCACTTCCAGTTTTTTATCCATCTACCCTGTGGACCCCAGGCCGTTGATAATGTTTTCTTGGCCAAGATACACCATTAAAACATTCGATAATCATTGCTGCTTTCTGATTAAAAAGGTTCATTGTAGAAGATGAAGGAAATATGGCAAAAAAAAAACAAAAACAAAAAATCACTTGTGATTTCACCCATAAGTAACCACTGTGAAATGCCTACAGTTAGCATTTTTCTTCAGCAAAATTAGCACCGGACTGTATGAACTGGTTTGCATTTGCTCTGCCCAATCCAACATTATTTAATGAAGGTATTTTTCCTAATAATATGAAATATCCTTGAAACACATGACTGTTGCATCCTGATTAAATTGAAGTTTCTCCCACTTTTAAGATTCTGGTATCCACTTTCCTGGGTGTTCCTGACAACTGCAATTTCCTTTAAGCTTTTTGTAAACTGAAGAGACCTAGTCCTGGTGTGGTGCTGTGGGTTAATGCGCTGGACTGCAA
>NW_006417586.1:0-736 GCF_000296735.1 Chrysochloris asiatica | reverse complement strand
AGCCCAATTCATAACCACTATGCTACCAGAGAAACTATAGCTTTACAGAAAAACTACAGAAAGTGCAGAGCTCCTATATATCCAGCTCCCTTCTACACATAGTTTCTCTTAGTAGTACCATCTTACTTCTTGTGTTCCATTTGTTATAATTGATAAACCAATATTGATACATTGTTATTAACTTCAGTCCATAGTTTACACGAGGACTCTGTGTAGCACAGTCCTATGGGTTTGGACAAATGCATGATGTAATATGTTTACTATTACACTGTTCTCCAGAAGAGTTTCACGGCCCTAAAACTGCCTGTGCTCCATCCACTCACCTTCTCCTACTCTCACTAACCCATTGACAACCACTGCTCTTTGTATTGTTTATTGTTCTTGTTGTTAGGTGGCATCGAGTTGGTACCGACTCAGAGTGACCTTATTGCACAGCAGAACAAAACACTACCCAATCCTGGGCCAACCTCTCTATTGTTGCCATGCTTGAGTGCATTGATGCTGCCACTTGGCCAATCCATCTCGCTGGAGGCATTCCTCTTTTTCTCTGGCCCTCCACTTTACCAAACACGATATCTTTCTATGTCCGAAGTATGAGAGACGAAGCTTGTCCATCCTGACCTCCAAGGAGCACTCTGACTACATTTCTTCCAACACAGATCTGTTGGTTCTTTTGGCAGCCCATGGCACTTTCAATATTCTCCTCCAACACCATAACTCAAAAGCATCAATTCTT
>NW_006417585.1:2937-3880 GCF_000296735.1 Chrysochloris asiatica | reverse complement strand
GTAGACTTTCCTCTGAATAGTTTTCATCTTGTCTAGATGGATCTGGTGAAAAGAGATGAGTCTTTTGATCCAATAATGAGTATTTCTTAACATGACTAATTCTGGTTTTCACAACTGTAAAGGTAGAAGTTTTGTAACAAAAAGGGGGGCGTAGTTAACCTTACATTCCAGGAACAGAGGACCCTAGGATCATCAGGAGGGAAAAGTAGAGCAGAATATGAGATCCTAACCAGAGAAGCAGCCACACCAGAGACAGAGGAATGGAGATATAGAGCAGGTTAGGACTCTAGACTCCTAGAAAGAGAAAGGCTGTGTGCTGACGGTCAGGAGGCTGGTTTACAAAACGTGTCCTTTGGCTGTTTAAATAATTATATATTCCTGCATTTTTTTGTGTACATAAAAAAAAAAGAGGGAATAGAGGTGAATACTGTTAACCATGCCTTCATGGTTAACAGTATTTTCCTCTATTGTAACCATTACAGTGAAACAAAATATGATTGGTTGGGTGCAAATCTGATGTTCTGCCATGTGAATTATCACTCAATTCACAATAAAAGCCTTAAATAAAAGGAAATATTTCTGGTGAAATGAAAGGACATTTGGTGATAACTCAAGTCCATTTCTTTATCCAATAACAGTTGAATAAGTGAATATAAAAGAGACTATAAATGTATTTTATATGCAATACTTATTTTTCTTCTGCAGTTGTTGCTGTTAAGTGATGTCAAGTCTGTTTTGACTCATAGTTGCCCTGTGTAGGGTTTCTGCAGAGCAGATGGTGTGTTGGAACTACAGTTCAGCGCTTATCCTACAGAGCCACATCAAGAGTCTTATCTGATATAAAAGATAGCATCATAAAACCATTACAAACCTATATTTATGGGCATACAATTTATAAATATTGTATTTACATGACAGTAACAGAAAATGGGAATGAAGAGAA
>NW_006417585.1:0-897 GCF_000296735.1 Chrysochloris asiatica | reverse complement strand
ATGTAAAGAACACATAAAACATATATTTTTTAAATATCAAAATAGTGGGTATAGAGTCTACCTTGTCAATAATTGCATTAAATATTGTTGTTGTTGTTGTTGTTGTTAAGTGCTGTTGAGTTGGTTCCAACTCATAGTGACCCTGTATAGTGTTTCCAAGGAGTGGCTAGTGAGCCTAATTCTCCAATTAATAAATAGGGATTATGGATTATATATTTTTTTAAAGGATATAATTAGTTGTTGTCAACAAGAGACACACTTTAGATTCAAAGGCAAAAATAGGCTGAAAATTAAATCAAGGAAAAGAGATACCATACAAACACCAAACAAGACATTAATTGATTGGCTATAATAAGATTAGACAAAATACATTTTAACACACATGCACACAAAGAAGGGCATTTTATAACAATAAAATAGTCAATAAATCAAGAAGATATATAACTATAAACATATATTCATCTAGCAATAGAACCCTAAATACAAAAAGGAAAAACCTGGTGGAATCAAAGGAAGAAATAATTTGACAATAGAAATTGAAAAATTCAATCCCACTTTTAACAATCGGTAAAATAATTAGACAGAATATTAACAATAAAAATAGAAAACTTGAACAATACTATAAATAAGTTAAACCAAACTGTGGCATAGCGAATTATCTAACATCTCTTTTAGACATAATCTGTAACTCCCACCAAACAATATTTCAGTCCTGCTGGGTCTGGTAAGAAAAGGTGGAAGAGGCTACTGATAGGATGGCATGATTCAGCTGTGTATGTGAGCAGAGTTCATTGTAATTGTAAAAACTTGAACCTGTATTTTGCTCATATAATGAACCATCTCAGAAGCAGGAGGGGTTCTCACTCCCATCAAAGAAGAAGAAGAGTCAGGAGTGGA
>NW_006417584.1:2952-3920 GCF_000296735.1 Chrysochloris asiatica | reverse complement strand
GTTGTTGGTGGATTGCAAAATGGTCCAACCACTCTGGAAAGCAATATGGTGCTTCCTCCGAAGACTGGAAATAGAAATACCTTATGATCCAGCAATTCCTCTACTTGGTATTTATCCACAAGAAACAGGAGTAGATATATGCACACCAATGTTCATAGCAGGACTATTTACAATAGCAAATAAATGGAGACAGCCTAAGTTCCCATCAGTGGAAGAATGGAAAAACAAACTTTTGTGCATATACACAATGGAATATTATGCTACCTTGAAGCATAACAAGGAAGCTGCGTGTTTATAACATGGATGAACTTTGAGGACATTATGCTGCATGAAATTAGCCACTCACAAGAGGAGAAATACTGCATAGAACCATTATTGTAAAAGAATAAGTAAAAGAACCCACGCTATAAGGGGAAAAGAAAATTCTCTGTTGGTTACTGAGATGTAACGGGTGGTGGTGGGGGAAGGTGGAACACAGGGTAGAGAATAAATACAGGATAGCTTGGGTGCTGGGTGTGTGGAGAGTGTAATACGAGAACAAGGTGGATGGGAGAACAGTTAGGCAGGTTTGCATCAGCTAAGTGGGACACAGGTAAATAATAATGCACAACCTTGGAACAATAGGAATGTGGGATACAGGGATTGCAGCATGGTTTGAATGGATAAAAGAGGGGAGATAATGTTAAGATTCTTGGCTGTCCTTTGAATCTTGGTTTCCTTGCCTACCACTATAAAACAGACATTTGAGTGAAGAAAGAATAGCCAGAAAAAAACAACTAACATACACATACATATTAGCACCAACACCCCCAACAATGTTTTCACAAACTCTATGCTCAAGTAATCACTCTGACTATTACAGTGACTGATATGTTTTTTAAAGTATATGCTAAATCAGGATAGTCTACGTAAAATGTGAAATATATGTAATTGTTGTTAAAGTGCCATTAAGTTGGTTCTAACCCACT
>NW_006417584.1:0-1597 GCF_000296735.1 Chrysochloris asiatica | reverse complement strand
ATTTCCTGTGTAAGTCCTCTATTGAATTCTCTTACCCCTTTTATCTCCCCTTCTGGCTAAAATACAGCCTCCATTCTCTGCTGCCTCTTACCAGTTATTATGGATGGAAGTATTCTGATTGTCATTGTTGTTTGGTGCCATTGAGTTGGTTTTGATTCATAGCGACCTGAGTAGGGTTTCCTGAGAGCAGCTGGTGATTATAAGTGGATATAATCCCACTTGGGAATAAGGTATTCTCTGCTATGTTTATGAGGCCATGTAAGTTTAGGGTGTTCCAAACTTAATCAGTGCTTAATTAAAAGGAGCAACCTAGACACTGAGACAAGGAAGAACACAGAGGGAGGAGACAGATACTATATGAAGAAAATGGAAACAGAAGTGTCTACAAATCGAAGAACTCCAAGAAATGGCAGCTACTAGAAGCTGATTTGTTGTTGTTGTTGTTGTTGTTGTTGTTGTTGTTGTTGTTGTTGTTAGGTGCCTTTGAGTCAGTACAGACTCATAGTGACCTTACACACAGCAGAACAAAACATTGCTCGATCCTGGGCCAACCTCACTACTGTCTCGTTGGGGGTCTTCCTCTTTTTCTATGACCCTCCACCTTACCAAACATGATCCTTCTCCAATGACTGGTCCCTCCTGACAATATGTTCGAAGTATGAGAGACGAAGTTTGGCCACCTTGGCCTCCAAGGAGCATTCTGGCTGCACTTCTTCCAACACAGTTCTGTTCATTCTATGGGCAGCCCATGGCATTTTCAATATTCTCCTCCAACACCATAACTCAAAAGAATCAATTCTTCTACAGTCTTCCTTATTCACTGTCCAGTTTTTGCATGCCTATGAGGTTACTAAAAATACCATGGCTTGGGTCAGGCTGACATCTTTGCTCTTCGACACTTCAAAAGGTCTTGTGCAGAAGATTTGCCTAATGCAATACATCCTTTGATTTCTTGACTCCTGTTTCTGTGAGTGTTAATAGTTGATCCAAGAAGAATGAAGTCCTTGACAACTTCAATCTTTTTTCCATTGATAAGAATGTTATTTATTGGTCCAGTGGTGAGGATTTTTGTTTTCTTTACATTGAGATATAATCCATACCAAAGGCTGTGCTCTTTGATCTTCACCAGTAAATGTTTTAAGTCCTCTTCACTTTCAGCAAGCAAGGTTGTATCATCTGCATATCGCAGGTTCTTAATGAGTCTTCCTCCAATACTGATGCCACATTTTTCTTCATATAACCCAGCTTCTCAGATTATTTGCTCAGCATACAGGTTGAATAAGTATGGTGAAAGAATACAACTTTGTTGCACACATTTCTTAATTTTAAACTATTAACTGTTTCCATGTTCTGTTCAAACAACTGTGTCTTGGTCCATATACAGATTCCTCATGAGTACAATTAAGTGCTCCAGAATACTAATACTTTGCAATGTTTTCCATAGCTTGTCATAATCCACACAATTAAAAGCCTTTGCACAGTCAATAAAGCACAGGTAAACATCTTTCTGATACTCTCTGCTTTCAGCCAAGATCTATCAGACATTAGCAATGCTATCCCTCGTTCCACATCCTCTTCAGAATCTGGCTTGAAACTG
>NW_006417583.1:1323-3225 GCF_000296735.1 Chrysochloris asiatica | reverse complement strand
TGCTACTGCCAAACCTCTTGTGTCACTGATCTGGCTTCTGGATCATAAAATCCAGAGTACATGCACTGCTCCTGGGTCTTTTTTCTTGAGATCTCTCTCCTACCCAGCAAGGATGACAAAATTGACCAATCGTCACATTAGATTTCCAGGTTTTCACAATAACAATTAAACCTGCTAGCAATCATTCACAACTATTAGCACCTTCTTGGCTTCCTTACCCAGAACTATCAAAAAAGAGGAAATTCACCCAATCTGCATGAATCTACCTTGTTGTTTGACTGGGTTTACAAAGTTCTAGTTCTAATTATAAGAGCCTCATTAAGTATTTCATTGCATCCACAGGCCACCCCAAGGCTCCTTATAGTCACTGTTTCTTTCAGACTTGAAAGATTAACTTCCCCCTCCCAATCATTTTATTGTAACCACACATGTGCTAGTCAGCCACTTCATATCTTTATCTCACCCAATTTTACATATCCATTTTATTAATTGTCTGTCCCTCACAATACAATACTCTGAGGAGATAAACATGTCCTTAATTTGAAGGATCTTCTGTTCCTATTAGAACCTTGGATATCTGTATTCATAAGCAAAGTCCAGTTCAGAAAAAAACAAAAAAACATCGAATTGCAGAATTTTACAACTACTCATAGTTTAAAAGATTTTTCTCTCTTCATTTAGTTGGTCTCTGGTTAATTCAGTCCTAAGCATCCAAACTAGTAAAATGAGGAACAAATGCAAGTGTGTGAGTCCACACACACCTCCCTGCAATTCAGACCAGCTGACCCTTCACTTTCTGTCAGTCCTAGTCTCCAATGGCTAAGTCAATACCCATATAGGCTCAAGAGTTCACACAACTCCTTCAACTTCAAAACAGCCAGACTTTCTTCCATTCTGTCATCTCTAACCTCTGTGGACCAAGTAAACAAATGCCAATGGAAAATGTTCATACTCAGATCATCTCTTCTTTATTGCCCCTCCTCCACCAACATCCAATAGGTGGACCAAGGTGGACACCAATAAGTAAGCATGCTATAATGTCTGCTCACTCACTACTTTTCTGCACTTTCAGTTCTAGAAAAGGGTTTTCTCTGATGGCAAGGATTTTTCCAGACACAATGCATCCAATGGATTGCTCAAAATTCAGAAAAGCAAGCGGTAATTTTTTTTTTTTTTTTCTTCATACCATTCTTTACTTCAAAGGTAAATAAATGTTCTGTTCTCTAAGCAGTTCTGGGTCAGTTTACAGATCTTTCTAATTCAATTTCCTGACTCTGAAGTATCTAGGTGGGGATCAATTTTCCACCTGAGGACCCAACTCTTCAAAGGCTTAAAACAAAATCCTGTTTTTTTTTAATGACAAATTCTAACTACTCTTTTAGCATATCCAATCAACTAGAGGCTGAAGGCAGGCTAACAAGCTATCTGTGATTGTCGATATTCATTTTCACCACTTGACTACCAGTTTGTCTTACTGTTGTTGTGTGTGTGACTCGATGATGCAGGAAGCTAAGGCAATAGGATTTTAAATACTAACTGGGTCACTCTGGTTGACAGGTAAGAGTGGAGCTTCCAGAATAAGACAGAGTAGGAAGAAGGAGAGAAAGACTACTTCTGAATGGTTAGCCACTGAAAAGCTTATGAATAGGTGAGGGACATTAATAGATATAGTACTGGAAGAGGAAATCATTATGAACAACAGCAGAGCATTGTCAGATACACTGGTGGAAGTCATTCAAAATAATACTCTGGGAAGAGCAGTCTCCCCAGAATAGAGTTGACCACATTGGACCAAAGATTTCAGGATCTTAACTTGCTGATCATGGGGCACAACTCAAAATGAGAAGAAACAACTGATAATATCCATTAATAATCAGAACATGGAATTTATGAAGTATAAAT
>NW_006417583.1:0-648 GCF_000296735.1 Chrysochloris asiatica | reverse complement strand
ACTTTAATTGACAACAAATACTAGAAAGACAAAACATTTTCTAGCTATTTAATTCACATAAATTGTTTTAATTTTTTTTTTTTTTTAGTTTTTTTGTTATTTCAATTTTATGATGGATTTCAAAGGAAAAACTTTGCAATCTTTGGAATGAAGTATGAAAACTCTATCCTTAAGTTCAGCATGCCACTATCAGGTAGCAAACTAAAACACATGCACTAGAAAAACAACTTAAAAAGAGAACTATTCACAAATGAATTTATATTTCTCTTACTAATTAATAAACACCATGCTGTGAAATAACTGGTGATAATGTATTAATAAAAGAAACCAATAAATTTACACTGAGGGTCAAAGTAATTGGCGCTGAAGTATAGAAAATGACGTATTGCACATTGATCCTTTTGCAATCTTCTAACAATAAAGAAGAAAAGAAAAGAGAACACTAATTATGTTGGTAGATATCTAAAAAATGATAAGATTAAAACAAGATAACTATACATTCTCCAGTAATGATTTACTTGATGAAAGCAAGTTGAAGGAAGGCATACTGTGTAAGTAATATTGTTGCTGTTGTTGTTAAGTGCCGTCGAGTCGGTTCCGACCCATAGCGACCCTGTACAGGGTTTCCGAGGGTGTAAATCCTTACGG
>NW_006417582.1:1846-2504 GCF_000296735.1 Chrysochloris asiatica | reverse complement strand
GATTTGCCCTGAGGGGTTTGCCCGACCACTTGCCTTGATGTCTCCTGGGTGAGCCACATGTTTGTTCTTGTAGTAATCAGTTTGGTCTGCCTGTATTGCTTTGTATTTTTTCCTGTCAGTCTTTCTTTCAGGAAGTATCTCCTGTTCTTCCGGCCACTCCAAGCTGGTCTGCCAATCCCTTCAAGTGGAAATTTACCCTCAGAAGATTCTAGATGCTGTTCAGGATTCCACCTATAGTCTTATGTAATGCAGAGGCTCCACAGGAAGCCTCCTTCACTGGGCAAGTTGTAGCCCCATTTTAGGGTTTCCAATCAGTTATAGGCAGAAGATGGACTTACAAGCTTTCTATGGTGGTATTTTTGGCTATTCCTTTCTCTCCCCCTCCAGTGTCTATTTTATAGTGGTATGCCGGGAAACCAAGAATCAAAAGACAGCCAAGCATCTTTACATTATTTCCCCTCTTTTCCCCATTCAAACCATGTCTCAATCTCTGTATACCAGAGCCCTGTTTTTCCGAGGTTTTGCATACATCATTATTTGCCTCTGTTCCATTTCAGCGTCATATTCATCCTATGGTATTTCATTTCATTGCAATGATTACAATCCCCTCCATGCATCATCAAATAACCAAAGGGTACACCCCACAGGCCCACTCCCC
>NW_006417582.1:0-656 GCF_000296735.1 Chrysochloris asiatica | reverse complement strand
CTGATACAATTTGATGAACTTGACCTACACCTATGGATGCAGTAGCTCAAAAGAGGGAACAAATCTTTACAGCGAGGATCATTCCACCCCCTCCACACACAGAATAGACAGGGATGGGCAACTTGGACATTGGCTACCCAAATTGGGGAGGGCTACAAAGGCAAGAAGTGACTGGATTACAAGCTTTCAAGAGGAAGCCTAGATCCAGAAGGTGCGGAGGAAGGTAGAATCTCCATTGAATAGTATCCTATCTGTCTGGGCGGAGCTGATGAAAAGAGATGCAGATAGGTCTCTTGTGACACAATAGTGAATAATTGTTATCAGGACTGCTTGTGAGGGTTGGAAATGTAAAGGTAGCAAAAGAAGGAGTGATTGACTTTGCAATCTAGGAGTGGAGGTCCCTGGGACCATCAAGGGAGAAGAGCAGAGAGTGGGACCCTATCCAGAGAAGCAATGACACCAGAGATGGAGGCAGAGACCATGACGTGGAGAGATGGAGTGTCTGGGCATTTTAGACCCAGAGAGGGAGAGGGGCTGTGTGCTGACAACCGGTGGAGGGCTTGCAGGGTATACCCTTTGGTTGGTTGATGATGCATGGAGGGGGTTGTAACCATAGCAATGAAATGATATACGATAGGATGGTAGCGTAGTGGTTA
>NW_006417581.1:0-3868 GCF_000296735.1 Chrysochloris asiatica | reverse complement strand
TTCGATATTCAAGAAGAATATTAAAAGTATTATGAATGTTCTCCCTTGTAAACTATCATATAATTCACAATAAAACACTTTTTTAAAAAAAGTATTATGGACGGCCAGAAGAACAAACATAGCTGTTTTGGAAGAAGTACAGCCAGAATGCTCACTGGAAGCCAGGATGGCCAGACTTTGTCTCGCAAAATTTGTACGTGTTAGCTCTGAGGAGGAAACACTGCCTGAAGAAGAACATCAGTGCTTGGTAAAGTGGAGTGTCAGTGAAAAAGGGGAAGGCACCCAACACTGAGATAGATTGGCACCATGGTAGCAGCAGTGGCCTCAAGTGTAACAGCGATTGTGAGGGTGGTCCAGGACCAGGCAGTGTTTTATTCTGTTGTGCATAGGATTGCTATGAGTTGGAACTGACTTGATAACATCTAGCAACAACAATAATAATGACTTGATTGCTTGTCATTATGCTGTTTTTGTGTGTGTGTGTGTGTTGTTGCTGGTTTCTTTGTTCCACATAATTTTCTGTGCTGAGTTAATTTTGTTTGTGAGTTTTCTTTTCATTTTCATGTCTTTTGTGTTAGTGTTTATTAAATCTTAATGAATTTTCCTCTTTCTCATTTTGACATGAAAGTGTATAATTTTTCTTTTAAGTTACCTAAAAATTTATTGAATTTCCCCCCATTATCTCTGGTTCCCTATTTTCTGTATTGTAGGTTTGTTTTACTTTGAGTACTTCTGTATCTGGATTGGAGTCCTGGTGTGGCACTGTAGGATAAGCCCTGACCTGCTAACTGCAAGGTCTGCAGTTCAAATCCACCAGCTGCTCCTCAGAAGCCCTATACAGAGACATTATAAGTCAGAACTAACTCAACAGTACCTAACAACAACAAATATCTGGATTGAGTTCTGTGTGGTATTACCCATGTATGTTAATCTCAGATTGTTGTCTGCTGTTGTTGGTTCTCAATCCAAAGGACACTCTGTAAAGTTGGTTTGGTTATTACAAATTCCTTTAATTTGTTTGCCTGGAAATGTCCTAATTTTGCGATCGTATTTGAGGTTCAGCTTTGTTGGGTATATGATTCTTGGTTGGCAGTTTTTTTCTTTACAGGGTTTGGTATATATCATCATCCCATTGCCTTCTTGCCTGTGTGGTTTCTGCTGGCAATAGTCTTATTGGTTCTCCTTCGTAGGTAAGTTTTCATTTTTCCTGAACTGCTTCCAGAATTCTTTGCTTGTCTTTGGTTTTACAAAGTTTGATTATGATATGCCTTGGTGATTTTCGTTGGGGCTCTATCGTGTTTGAAAGTTCATTTAGCTTTTAGTTTGATTCTTGTCTTTCATGATTTTGGAGACGTTTTCTTCCAACAATTCTTGGACAGTTTTTTCTATGCCTTTTACTGTCTCTTCCCTTCAGGAATTCCAATCTTCCATAAGTTTCTCCTCTTCATGGTATCTCACATAAAATCTTAGGCTTCATTAGAATTATGTCTTTCTTTTTTTTTTCCTGGTGGTTCTTCTAATAATTAGCGTTTTCTCTTCAAGCTCACTTATTTGAGCTTCCGTTGCTTCAGATCTACTTCTTTGCCCTTTCCATGTGTATTGTCCGTTTCTTGAATTCTTAGTAATGATCTTCTGGATTTCTAATTGCAGGTTTTATATTGTTTCAAAATTTGCATTTATTTAGTCTGTTTGTTCTTGTGGTGTTTTCTTGAATTGTAAAGTTTTTTTTGTGTGTTCTCCATGCTTTTCTCAGTCTTTCTGCTGATCCTTTGAACCTACCTAAGCATCATTGTTTTAAATTATTTTTCAGCTCCATTAATTTTTTTCTTTCTCAGAAATGTTTTCTGACTTTGTTGGTTGTTGATTGTTTAAGCTACTCACTCTTGCTTCTTCGTGTGAGCTAACATTGTCTGTTGTCTCTAGGACATTGTGGTGGTGTTGTATTTCATTTAATTGCTGATGTATATTGATGTGTTCTTAAACTCTCATCAACTGTCTATTGTGAATGTAATTAAAGAATAAAGTGTGTGCACCATTCTCAGTCTGCATACCTCAGTTTTGAGGGGTTGGCTTGTGTTGGCTGCTGTTTATCTTTGAACCGGTGGTATAAGAGCCGTTATTGGCTCTTGCCCATTTGATAGAGCTGCAGAGGGTATAGTTGTGGCTGGGCCTTAATGGGCACAGTTGCTATCTCCTCTGAATGGGAAATAGGAGAAAATCCTACACACACACACATAGAGACACAAGAAAATAAAACATAATAAACAAACAAAAATACTGACAATGAATATATAATAATAAGGGAGAAAAAATAAAAACAGGTAGCAATTAGAAAAAAAGAATATGATAACTAAAAAGGTAAAGAATATGGATAGGAAAATACAGTTATAGAAGTATAGAAGAGAGAAAATAAAAGAAATTAAAAAAAAAACAACTAAAAAAGCAGGAGAGGGAAGATGAAAAGAAAATAGAGAGTAATAAAGAAAGATCAAAGGGGAAAAAAGATGGAAATGAGAAACAAGGGGAAAAAGCAGCAACAGGATAAAATTCAAGGGACTGGCAAGAGAAGAGATAGAATATATAAAAACAATGAAACAACAACAAACAACTGCAATTGTTAGACCCAGTGAATAGTAATGTCTGGGGGCCTGCCACCAGCTAAGGAACTCATGATGTCATTGTAGGAGGGCTGTGGAAGCAGAATTCTAGGCCTAGGTGTTATCTGTGTTCATTCAGGTCCCTCAATTCCACAATTAGTTTGTTGAGGCCCTTGATATACTTGGTTGCAGTGTCTCTTAGGACCACAGGGCAGCTGGGAGCAGAGTGATCGGTAAAATGCTAGTCTGGTGGGTCTCTCTTTCTCTCCATCCCTGCTTAGTAGCTTTTCCTCCTACTCAATCCACATTTGTAACCTTTTCTCTGAAGTTAAAGGTTCTGGGATTTTCATCTGCATCTGTTTCATTTGGTATCTTGTATTTTTTTTTTTTGAGTATCCATGTAGCGCATCTGCCTAGTTGCCCATCTTGCCGAAGTCTACTCCTTAAATTTTGTAATTTTTATAAGTGACTAATTACATTTTTGCCTTCCAGGGGGACCTATGACATTCTAGTAACAAAAGATAATGAAACACGCTCTGTTGGTCAGTATGACAACCGTGGAAGTTTTGGAGAACTAGCTCTGATGTACAATACTCCAAGGGCTGCTACCATTATTGCCACCTCAGAAGGCTCCCTTTGGGGACTGGTAAGTAGAGAACTAGTTCAGCATTAAATTAAAAGGCATCTGTATTGTTGATATCAATAATTGTTCATTTTTATTTACCTTTGAAGCAGAATTAAATTCAGTTCCATAAAACTACCAATAATTATTTCCTCAAATGAAACCACCTTGTAAAGACAAGAAAATTATAATTTAAAGATACAAAAGATGACTTTACAGTAATATACTAATGTGGAATTTAAAATGCTCTTGAGAAGCAAGACAAGGAGAGTCACGAATAGAAGGAAGAATGGGATGCATGGCTAATAACTTCCATGAACAGCTTCCTCCTTTGCTATGAGGCCAGAACTAAATAGTCCCTGGCTACCATTACTGAATGTTTTGATCAAAGATTCTGTAAGATCAGCATACAAAAATCAGTTGGATTCCTCTATAGTAACAATGACAGCTCTGAAAAGGACATTAGGAAAGCAATACCATTTATAATAGCCGCCCAAAGGATGAAATATTTAAGAATATACATAACCAGAGAAACATAGGACCTCATACAAAGAGAATTACTTGTCTATCAGTTTGTCGTACTGTGGTGGCTTGTGAGTTGCTATGATTCTGAAAGCTGTGCCACCAGTATTTTAAATACCAGCAAGGT
>NW_006417580.1:2712-3773 GCF_000296735.1 Chrysochloris asiatica | reverse complement strand
CTATTGTCAATAGCCTCATATACATGTGAAAGTTGGACAATGAGTAAGGAGGACCGTAGAAGAATTGATTATTTTAATTGAGGTGTTGGAGAAGAATATTGAAGGTACCAAGGACTTCCAGAAGAACAAACAGGTGGAAGAACTACAGTTTTAGAAGTCAGGATGGTGAGACTTTGTCTCTCATAGTTCAGACATGTTTTCAGGAGGGACCAGTTGCTGGAGAAAGACATCATGCTAGGTACAGTGGAGAAGGGTCAGCAAAATAGAGGAAGACCACCAAAGAGATGGATTAGCACAGTGGCACCTAACGACTCACCCCTGGTAAACATCATAGAATGCTTCTTTTAGCAAAAAAACCTCTTCTTAACATTTTAGAAACTAAAAGAGGAACAGAGTGAAGGATTTGTAGCTAAACAGAGCACTTTCTTAGATTTCCTTCCTAATGACTTTGGAGATGAAATGAAAATCATTCTGCAAGGAGTCCTGGTGCCACAATGGGCTGCCAACTGGAAAGTTGTCAGTTTGAAGCCACCAGCAGCTCCACTAGAGAAATACCTGGCAATAGCCTCCCGTAAAGATTCTAGTCTAGAAACCTTGTGGAGCAGTTCTCCTTTTCCTATAGCGTCGCTCTGAGTTGGGAGTGATGGGATAGTACCAAGCAACAATTTCACACTCAGATTTTAAATATTAAAAATATTTTTAAAAATAAATAATAATTTTGAGTGTCATGAAGAATCTCCTTAATATAACCTTACTGTTGTTGTTGTTAAGTGTTGTCGAGACGGTTCCAATCCACAGCAACCCTGTATAGGATTTTCAAGGAGCGGCTTGTGAGCCTGAACTGCCTACCTTGTGATTGAAACCAACTTTGCAGTCCAGCGCATTAACCCACAGCATCACACCAGGACTCCAGATTTATTAATTCTACCCTTTCTCTGAATTAAGCTGTGAAATATTCAGTTTTAGTGAAGCAGGTGGTGAGGAATGTGTATTGTCTATCAGGATGAATTTTCTATCTCTAAAGGAGCTCTGGTAGCGTTGTTGTTGTTGTTGTTATGTGC
>NW_006417580.1:0-728 GCF_000296735.1 Chrysochloris asiatica | reverse complement strand
ATGCCCAAAATGGGTGTCAGAAGAGACTCTGATATTTTCTCTGCAGCATGGAGATGGTAAAGCTAATGGAAGAAACCAGGGAGTCTAAGAGCTGAACTGAAAATTTCAAAGGGCAGTTTGAGAATACAAAGAAAAGTATTATAATGAAATGTGCAAAAGACCTGGAGTAAGAACTTGCTCAACATTTTTCAATCTAAAGAATTGAAGAAAAAATTCAAACCTCGATTTGGGGTACGGAAGAATTCTTTGGGGAAAATATTGAAGGATGAAGAAAGTTTTAAAGATGCAGGATAACAGAGAATCACTGCACCAAAAAGAAATGGTCTATTTTCAACTATTTCTAGAAGTAGATATGACCAAGAAATCAAAAAGAAAAAAGAGAAGAGGGTGGAAATGAGAAACAAAAGAATAGAAAAACAAAAGTGGAGATTGAAAGGATAAAGGAAAGGGATAGACGAAGAAGAACAACAAAGAAATAAACAAAAACAACAAAACAATGAAAGGAAAATTAAATAAACAAAAGACCAGTGCAGTTATAGCAGAAAGGAAAAACTATGGTGTGGCTCCAGCCAGCCAAGGAATTCACAAAGTGGGTGGAAGGTGGCTGTGACAGCTGAGCTCCCAGCCTTAGAAAGGTCTTGTGCAGCAGATTTGCCTAATGCAATGTGTCCTTTGATTTCTTGACTGCTGCTTCCATGAGTGTTGATGGTTGATCCAAGAATGAAGTC
>NW_006417579.1:2706-3706 GCF_000296735.1 Chrysochloris asiatica | reverse complement strand
TAATTAGAGATGTCTGTCCTCACAAATGCTGACACCTGAGGATGAATCAGAGGCCTAGGGTTGAATTTGGGGAAATAAGGTGTGGGTTAGGGCTGCGAAGGAATGGTGAAGGAGGAGGTGCTATCATATCCTGGGAGCAAAGGCAAATGGTTCACTAGAGATGGCCTGGTTAAAATTGTACCAGTAACCAATGAAAACAAATTTCCATCCTTCACAAATTGATGATGACTTTCATGGACAACTCCATTCCACTAGGCTTTGGGTACCCCAATGGCTCAGTTCTCATCTAGAGATGCTAGGAACTCAGGGGTGCATTAACCCTGTAATCCAAGCTCTGCTTTGGATTACAGGGTTATTTAGTGTTTACACCTAAATTGTCTCCAGTGACAGGGCTAAGTGCCTCTCTTTTTTGGTTTTCATGCTTTTCAGAGCAACAAGGCCCAGTGAGAATTTCTTACTTCATTGAGAGTGAGAAGGCAGTGAGCACAGACACTCCCAGTAAAATAAACTCATCAGACAAACTAGCTTGGGAATCTGACTCACTCATATTCATTAATCTGATGTTTATCTAATTTTTTGGATACCTTTGATGTCAGCTCCAGGCAGGGCATTGAAGGAGATCCACAGAAAAATAAAGATAGATGAGCTCTGCCCTAAGGAGGATATGAATGCTTAACATTTTTGTAGTCTGATTTTTAACACTCTTTCATACTGCTGTTGTTATGTACTCTCAAGTTGGTTCTGAGTCATAGTGACCCTTTATAGGATTTACAAAAAGTAGTTGGTGAGTTTGAACCACCAACCTTGTGGTTCAAATTGACCTTGTGGTCCAATGCTTTATCCTATTGTGCCACATGTTACCTAAACTGTGCCATCAACCCTGAGGGATGGGTGTGGGTGTAAGTGAACTGTCCAAGGTTGCTCAGGGCCAGAGCCAGACCTGAGGGTAAGCAGAGAAGTAACTGATGGAGATTAAGAAGGGAAAGTGCTCTTGTGAGAG
>NW_006417579.1:0-1123 GCF_000296735.1 Chrysochloris asiatica | reverse complement strand
ATGGAGTGCTGGTGTGGCGCTGCAGGATAATGTGCTGGACCAGAGAGTCAGCAGTTCAAACCCATC
This sequence comes from Chrysochloris asiatica, assembly GCF_000296735.1. Lineage (NCBI taxonomy): Eukaryota > Metazoa > Chordata > Mammalia > Afrosoricida > Chrysochloridae > Chrysochloris > Chrysochloris asiatica. The sequence continues at coordinate 1,057 of NW_006417579.1, read as the reverse complement.
AGCCATCCCTCAGAAACCCTATACAGGTTGATATGAGTCAGAACCAACTTGACAGTACTTAACAACAACAATAAAGTGATCAGAAAAGTGGACTGAAGTTCCGATAAAACATAACACTTGTTCTGTGCCAGGGGCTGTTCTAACATCTTGACGTTTATCAATTAACTTAATCTTCATGCAGCCCTGTTACACAGGGGCCATGATGTTCCCCTTCACCGATGAGGAAATAGACACCGAAAGATAAATAACTTGCCCCAAACTTGTAAGTGGAGACTGGAATTTGACTTCAGGTAGTCTTGTTGAAAGACTGAATTCCACATGAAGAAGTCAGTGGTGGTGGTGGTGATATGCCATGGAGTCGGTTCCGACCCATAGCGGCCCTGTACAGGGTTTCCGAAGCTGTAAATCTTTATGGGAGCAGAAAGCCTCATCTTTCTTCCATGGAACAGCTGGTAGTTTCAAACTTCTGACCTTAAAGTTCACAACCTGATTTGTAACTACTATGCTACCAGAGCTCCATGAAGAAGTCAGTATCTCGTTCTTATTTTGACTTTTTCATTGTGATGAAAAAATATATAGCAATACCATTTGCCAATTCAATACTTTTTCCATGTTTAATGCAGATTACGTTCACCATGTTGTGCAACCATCAACCATATTCTTCTCCAAATGTTTCAACCCCCATTCACAGAAACCCAGTGTTCCCTGGGCAGTAGCTCCCTGTCTCTCTCCCTCCCTCCTCTGGTTAACTGTGAAGACACTTTTGTCTCTGTACTTTTCATTTAAGTCAAGTCACACAATATTTGTCCTTTTGTGACTGACTGATTTCACTCAGCTTGATGTTTTCAAGGTTCATTCATGTGATAGCCTGTGTCAGGACTTCATTTCTCTTTGTGACTGAGTAATATCCTGATGTATGTATGTATCATGTTCTGTAGATCCATTTATCTGTTGGTGGAAGCTTAAGCTGTGTCCAACCTTTTGATTATTGAGAAGAGTACTTCAATCAGCATTGATGTGTACAGGTTTCTGTTTACATTTCTACTTTCAATTCTTT
>NW_006417578.1:2811-3905 GCF_000296735.1 Chrysochloris asiatica | reverse complement strand
TACTCACTGGAGATTCTACCTTCCTCCAGACCCTCTGGGTCTAGGTTCCCTCTTGAAAGCTTGTAAGCCAGTCACTTCTTGCCTTTGTAGCCCCCCATCCCCCATTTTGGGTAGCCAATGTCCAAGTTGCCCATCCCTGTCTACTCTGTGTGTGGAGAGGGTGGAAATGATTCTTGCTGTAAGGACTTGTTCCCTCTTTTGAGCTACTGCTTCCATAGGTGTAGGTCCATATAAACTTTTTGATAATTTTTTCTCTCTCTTTCAAGAATGATGTTGGAATCTGGATTGGGATTTCATTATATCTTTAGAGTGCTTTGGATAACATTGATATCCAATGGATATTGGTTTATAATTTTGGTTTTCAGTGATATCCTTGCCTGATTTTGGTATGAGGTTATGCTCATTTCATAAAATGTATTTAGGAATCTTCTGTCTTTTTGTATATTCTGGAATAGATTGTATAAATTTGGTGTCGGCTCTTTTCTGAATGTTTGATGAAATTCACTGGTAAAGCCATCTGGTTATGGACCTTTTTTGTTGGGAGTTTTTTAATGACCTGATTGATTTTTTCTTTTGTTATAGGTCTGTTCAAGTTTCCTACTTCACTCATGTTACTCTAGGTAGGTCATGTTTTTCTAAAAAATCTATCCATTTCTTCTAGATTTTCAAATTTGTTAGAGTACAACTCTTCATAGTAATTCTGTTATTATCTTTATTTCTGCTGATTCTTTTGTGACGTCACCCATGTCGTTTCATGAGTGTTATTTTTATCTTCTTCCTCATTTCTTTTTTTTTAGATTTGCCAATGGTTTGTCAATTTTATTAACCCTTTCGAAGAACCAACTTCTTGTCTTGTTGATACTTTCTAAAGGTTTTCTGTTCTAATTTTTATTATTTATTTTCTTCTTTTGGCCATATGCTTGTTTACTTTACTGGTCTTTTTCTAATTGTTGGAGCTATTGTGTTAATATGTTGGTTTTTGTTTGTTCTTCTTTATGGATGTATGCACTTACTGCCACAAATTGCCCTCCAAGCACTGCTTTTGCTGTGTCCCAATGGTTTTGGTATGCTTTGTTTTCATTCTCATTTACTTC
>NW_006417578.1:0-1097 GCF_000296735.1 Chrysochloris asiatica | reverse complement strand
TTTTTTTTTAATTTGCATTAAAATATTACTTATCTTGATTGCTGAATCTTGGGCTCCCCCTTTACATTTTGTACCTCCATCACCTCACTCCAGTCCTGGCCCCAGGACCCAACTTCCATTTGAACTCATCTAATTTTTCGAGTCCTGGTATGGCACTGTTGGATAAGCACTAGACTTCAAGATTGGTTTGAACCACAAAGTTGGCAGTTTGAACTCACCAGCCACTTCTTGGAAACCCTATACAGGGTAGCTATGTGTTGGAACTGATTTGATGGCACTTAACAACAACAGCACAATTAAGTGTTCTGGAATGCTAATACTTTGCAATGTTGTCCATAGCTTGTCAATATCCACACAATTGAAAGCCTTTGTGTAGTCAGTAAAGCACACGTAAATAAATGTCTTTCTGATATTCTTTGCTTTCAGCCAAGATCCATTGGACATCAGCAATGATATCCCTCATTCCATGGCCTCTTCTGAATCCAGCTTGAACTTCTGAAAGTTCTCTGTCGATGTATGCTTGCAGCCATTTATGTTTTACCTTTAGTAAAACTTTACTCACATGCGATATCAAAGATATTGTCCAATGATTTCCACATTCCATTGGATCATCACCTCTCTTTGGAATGGGCACAAATATGGATCTCTTCCGATCAGTCAACCAGATAGTTGTCTTCCAAATTTCTTGGCAAAGATGAGCAAGTGCCTTCTGTGCCGCCTCACTTTCTTGAAAGATTTCAAGTTGTATTCCATCAATTCCTGGTGCCTTGTTCTTTGCCAAATCCTTCAATGCCCCTTGGACTTCCTCCTTCAGTATTATTGGCCTTTGATCATATACTACCTCTTTAAATCATGAACATCAATCATGTTTGGTACAGTGACTCTGTGTATTCCTTCCATCTTCTTTATTTTATTTTACCTTTTTTCAATTTTTATTGTGAATTATGTGTTAGTTTACATGGGTGAACATTATCTTTACATTCATCCTATCGTACTTTATTTCATTGCAATGATCACAATCCCCTGCATGCATCATCAAACACCCAAAGGGTACACCCCACATTCCTGACCCCCGGCCACCAGCACACAACCCCTCT
>NW_006417577.1:2185-3785 GCF_000296735.1 Chrysochloris asiatica | reverse complement strand
AAGTATGAGAGATGGAGTCTGGCCATCCTGGCCTCCCAGGAGCACTTTGCTGTACTTCTTAGTAGATTTCAAAATACAGAAATCTTATAAAATCTAGTCCTCCTCCGCACCAAAAATCTGCTGATACCAAGTCAATTCCAATGCATAATGTCCCTGGGGACAGAGTAGAAGCGTTTCTTAGGATTTTTGAGACTGTAAATCTTTATGGGAGCAGATAGCCTCATCTTTCCCCTATGGAATGGCATTGGCTTATCCCACAGCACCGCCAGAGCACCTGCCTTTTACAGATATGGAAATAAACTAGAAATCAACAAAAAATAAAACAACTGGGATAGAGATGGCAAGATGGCCAGACTAGGCCAAAAGGCTGTACAGACCCTCCATTACAGAAATACAGAAAACCACAGGAAACAGATGCAGGTAGCGCTGAACTTCAGATGAGAGAGAGCTCAACTTACTATAAGAGAGAGCTGAGCAGATGTGGCAGACAAAGGAGAGACTGCTGACCTGTTCCTACCAACCAGACAATTACAGTTGTCTTGAGCTTTTTGTGAGCAGCTTCAGGGGCAAGAAAATGTTGCAGAGCTGCAGGAACATACCTGTGGCTCACAGAGATTACAATGAGATTTTTTTTCTTGATCTCTACACTCCTCTGGTGATTAGAGGCGAGGCTGGCCCCCACCCATGTGCAGCCCCAGATAAGCTCCTGCTGTCCTGGAGGTCAGAGCTGCATGTAGGTGAGCACTTTGATTGTGGGCCCATTAAAGGAACAGGGAGCTATCTGTAGTGACCCTGTTTGGGTAAGCTCTGCTCCGGATCTGCGGAGTCAGTTCTGGAGAGCCCTGGCTTAGCTATCACTCAGAGCAGCAGCTGAACAGATGTGTGGGGGAGAAAAAGAAGCAGAGAAGAGATTGGAGGTGTGTGTAAGCTGGTAGCCATAGTGTGGCAATCTTGAACTTTGGTGGGGACTTTGAAGGCAAGAGGGGAGTAGTTGGTGTTGAGACATACTGCTTATTGATGGAGAGAAAGGGCAAAATTTGCTTTGTTTTCTTGCACCCCACATTACCCTGGGGCCAGAGGTATGGCCGGCTCCCCATTCATGTATACTCCCAGTTCATGTTCATGAATGGAAAGACATTAATAAATTACAGAGTAACCTCAAAGAAAATAAATACACCTTCACATCACATCAAGTAAAGAGAAAACTATGACGTTTTTATAAATATGACAACAGCAGTGAAAAAATTGACAAAAAATGCACAAAGAAAATGGACTCAGTACAGAAAAATATGTGGAACAAAAAACCCAGCAGCACCACAAAAAAAAAAACCACAGCAAAATGACTGCAATCAATTCATACCTATCAATAATTACATTAAACATCAATGGATGAAATGAACCAGCCAAGAGACAGAGAGTAGCAGAATGGATCCTTCAATATGCTGTCTGCAAGAGACACACCTTACACACAAAGACAAAAATAGGTTAAAAAGCAAAAGCTGAGTGAAAAAATATATCAAACTAATGGAAATTTTAAAAAGAAGCAAAGTAAGAATCGAAGGGAAATTCCTCAACACAATTAAGAGCACATATACAAATC
>NW_006417577.1:0-610 GCF_000296735.1 Chrysochloris asiatica | reverse complement strand
GTTATATGTTTATGTTGAAAATAAATCATTTGAGTGGGTTAAAAAAAAAAAAAAGAGATGGAAAAACTGATGAGTAACTTTATATGGAAAAGTAAGAAACCTCGGATACGCAAAGCATTACATAAGAAGAAGAGCAAAATTGGAGACCTCTCCTTCTCTGATGCCAAAATTTACTACACAGTCACAGTGATCAAAACAAATTGGTTCTGGTACAACCAAAGATATAAAGATTAATAGAACAGAATTGAGAATGCAGAAGTAAATCCAACTGATCTTTGACAAAGGGTCAAAGCACGTTAAATGGGGAGAAATAGTCTCTTCAACAAATGGCTCTGGAAAAACTGGAAATCCATTTGCAGAAGAATTAAACAAGACTTATATTTCATACCATATACAAAAACAAACAAACTTAACATGGATTAAGGACCTAAGGAGGAAAGACCTAGAAGTATAAAGGTCATCAATGAAAAAACACGGACAAATGTAGGGGCTGTAATACATGACACTTGTTGTTGTTGTTGTTGTTGTTAAGTGCCGTTGAGTGGATTCCGACCCATAGCAATGCTGTATAGGGTTTCCAAGGAGCAGCTGGTGAGCTTGAACCACCGAC
>NW_006417576.1:2228-2647 GCF_000296735.1 Chrysochloris asiatica | reverse complement strand
CATTCTTCTCCCAGTCACCTCCCCCTTCTTGTGTATTGTCCCCTCCACAGTACCCAAACTATCCTGTGTCTATACCCTACACTGAGCTCCACCTTCCCCTCCTTCCCCTCACCCCACCTCCTGGTAACCAGCAAATTTTTTTTTTTTTTTTCCCCTTTTAGTATGGGTCCATTTTCTTCGTCTTTTACAATAGTGATCCTATTCAGTCTTTCTCCTTTTGTGACTGACTATTATCACTCAACATAATATCCTCAAGGTTCATCCATGTTATGCAGTGGCTTGCAGCTTCCTTATTATTCTTTCAAGGTTGCATAATATTCCATTGTGTATGTGTACCACAGTTTGTTTATCCATTCTTCAAATGATGGGCATTTAGGCTGTCTTCATCTTTTTGCTATTGTAAAAGTGCTGCTGTGAAC
>NW_006417576.1:0-785 GCF_000296735.1 Chrysochloris asiatica | reverse complement strand
CTTTATTATTTCTTTTCTTTTGGTGACCATATATTCCCTCTGCTGGTCTGTTTCTAATTGTTGGAGATGCTGTGTTAATGTGTTAATTTTGATTCATTCTTCTTTTTGGATGTGTGCATTTATTGCAATAAATTGTCCTCTCAGCACCACATTTGCCGTGTCCCAAAGGTTTTGGTATGTTGTGTTTTCATTCCGTTTTTTTTTTTTTTCTAGGAACATTGTGAATCCATGTTTTATATCGTCTACTACGCAGTCGCTTTTCAGCAGAGTGTTATTCAGTTTCTATGTATTTGACTTTATTTCCTTGGTCGTCCTGTTGTTGATTTCTAATTTGATAGCTTTGTGATCTGAGAAGATGCTTTGTAGTATTTTGATATTTGTAAATTTGATAGGGTGGAAGGTCAGAGAAAATAGAGGAAGACCTCCAGCGAGATGGATTGACCAAGTGGCAGTATCAATGGGCTCAAGTGTGGCAATGATAGTAAGGTTGGCCCAGGATCTGGCAATGTTGCGTTCTGCTGTGCATAAGGTCGCTATGAGTAGGTACTGACTCAATAGCACCTAACAGCAACAACACGTATTTGGAGGTTTGTTTTGTGGCCTAACACATGGTCTATTCTGGAGAATATTCCATGTGCACTGGAAAGGATTGTATATTTTGCTGTTGTTGGGTTCAGTGCTCTGTACATATCTATGAGGCCCAATTGGCTAATTGTGTTGTTTAGTTCCTCTGTATCTTTATCAAGTTTCTTTCTGATTCTTCTATCCTTTTTTGAAAGCGATGT
>NW_006417575.1:1843-3815 GCF_000296735.1 Chrysochloris asiatica | reverse complement strand
CCACAAGTTTTATTAGCCATAAATCTTCAAACATTTTAAGTATCCCTACCTACATGGTTAAGGAGCTCCTGTAATGTATTGGTTACGAATCGGGCTGCTAGCCTCAAGGTCAGCAGTTCGAAACTACCAGATGTTCTGTGGGAGAAAGATGAGGCTTTCTGCTCCCGTAAAGATTTGCAGCCTCGGAAACCCTGTACAGGGTTGCTATGGGTCGGAAATGACTCCATGGTACTTAACAACAACAACAACCTATGTGGTTCTGAGTTTTGGAGCTCTGCACTGAACCCGCTTTGCCTGGTATTCTGTGGTATTACTGATGGAGAACTTCACTGTACTTCTATTGGCAGACTGGTTTTGATGAGGTTTCAACGTTGGAAACCCTATGGAGCCGTTCTACTCTGTCCTATAAAGTCATTAGGAGGCAGTTGATAGTAATGGTTTTTATTTTTGTCTCTTAAATTGTGCTGTCTGGAAAACCTACGCTTAGAGGACAAGGAGCACACAGTAAGCAGGAAACAGTTGTTATTGTTAGGTGTCGTCGAGTTGGTTCCAACTCATAGCGACCCTGTATAGGGTTTCTGAGGAGTGGCTGGTGAGCTTAAACTGCCAACCTTGCATTTCAAGCCAACTTTTCAGTCCAGCACATTAACCCACAGCGCCATACCAGGACTGCAGAGTAGTGGATTTAGAGTCTTGGTGTTTAATGCTGAGCTCTGAATTCGGTTGTGTCTACCTTGACTGTGAGGTTATTTCAAGGAATTCCCCAAGTCCAATGTCTCTATCTTCCCTCCTCTGCATCCAGATTTGAGCCAACTGTGACAGGGAATGAACTAGCTGTAAACTCCCATCCCAGCCACTTTCCAGGCAAAAGGTGACTTGGAAAAAGGACAAACATGGAAGCTGGCATGGCCTAGGTTTGATAGATGCAAGCCAGGATGTTGCCCTAGGGTGAGCTCTGAGCTGAATCTTAGGACCCTGCCTTCCTCCTTACTCCACCTGAAGTCTGGCACCTCACCTATTGGCCTGTGGCACTCATCTGCCCCTGCCCCCGCCCCCATCCCTGGGGGAATATACAACCCCTTCCCAGCCATTCAAACTGCATCCTTTTCCTACCTAACCTCTTCCCTCAGCCTAGTCTGGTCACCGCCACTCCTCCAAGTTACTGGGTCTATTGAAACCTTTCTGTTGTCTTTAGTCAGAACCTCATTCCCTGGTTTCTGGGCCTGAAAAAATCTCTCAGCTCATGGTTCCTCCAGGATCTATGCTATTCTGTGCCCCAGATTTGATCTTTGAACCAGTAGTTTTTATTGAGCAACTATTTAATGTGCCAGGAAACACAGATGAATAATAATAAAAAAGATAATCCCTCCTTACTGTTCTCTGAAGCTAGACAGCTTTACTGTTTGAGGAGCCAAGTTTGCACTTGGGAATCTTTGCCAAGGCTGTGAGTAGATCAAATGCAGACCCAGAGGCACCTTCCCAGGCTGGTGCAGCATCCCCTTTCCTGGAGAGTTCAAAAGCATGATGTAATTAGGATCACATTTGACTCCTACCTTGGAACTGGGAGGCCCAGGAAGGAGTGGGATTCCTATTTCATGGATGGGAGAACTAAGGCCAGGTGAAGAAAGGGCAGATGATAACCCAAGTCTCCTGATCTTGGCTACAGGGCCCTTTGCTAATCTTATTAAAAGCCAGTTGGAAACCATCTGGCTTATAATTTAAACATTAGAGATAAACTCCTTTCATGAAACTCATTCAGCCATCATGCAGCTGTGTGCTGGAGGTACAGTTACTAACTCCACTTTACAGAAGAGGAAACCGAGGCTCAGAGAGGAGACCTGATTTCAGTGGGTGAGAACAGAACAAGATTTGAACGTAGGCTGACCTGACTCCCGATCACTCTTAACCTAAGCCAAACACTTGAAAATCAAACTCAGTCATATGTGGTGCTTATGGGGTCCCTGCTGAAAGT
>NW_006417575.1:0-1498 GCF_000296735.1 Chrysochloris asiatica | reverse complement strand
AGGGTGAGGCTAGGAGTCAGCAATCCACGTCACTCCAGAGGTGTTCAAGTTGAAGCCTCTCCTCAAACAGTGGTTATGGGCAGTCTGCAAAGAAACATGACAGTGAAGTTGTTGGGATGCAGGAAGAGGAGGTTTTGGAGCCCTGTCCTGCCAGCCCCTCCTCTCCCCTCCCAAGACCAAACCCACTGCCCCTGAGTCGATTCTGACTCAGAGTGACCCTGTAATACAGGGCACTGCTTAATATGGGTTCCAAGACTGTAAATCCTTACAGGAACAGTCTTATCTTTCTCCTGTGGAGTGGGGGGTGGGTGGGTTTGTGTCTCCAGCATTGTGATTAACAGCCCAGTGCTTACCCACTGTACCACCAAGGCCCATCGCCCCATGATGTTAAGTGTTGTCGAGTTGGTTCCAACTCATAGTGACTCTGTATAGATAGGGTTTCCAAGGAGCAGCTGGTGGGTTTGAACTGCCAACTTTGTGCTTTGCAGTCCAGGGCAGATCCTACAGCACCGCACTAAGAGTCACTCCCAAGTTAGCAGCAATGGCAACAGTGGTAATAAAGCATGACAAGATTCTCTGAGTGCTTGTCATGTGATGGGTGCCATCTGGCCACACCCTTAATTTCCTTATCTCATTTATGGCTATTCTTGTCTCCATTTTACAGATGAGGAAGCTGAGGCTGAGCCAAGTCTGATAACCAATCCAAGATCACACTGATAATAAATGGAAGACTTGACTCAAACCCAGACACATCTTCCTCACTATAGTGTGGATCCAGTGGGTTGGAGTGGGACTATAAGAAAAGATTCCAAGGTTCATATATATGCATTATTAAAGGACTCCATTATCAGATTTTCAGCGTTCCTATGTTCTGCTTCCTAAGAACCTTCCTTAAAAAAGTCTTCTCAGGAGGTCTCATCTTCCCTTCCACAAATGCTCCTTTTCCCTCTTAATAGAAGAAAGACAGTTTTCTCTGGCCTCCCAATTCCTACTCTAGTGCATTACTTGGGAGTATTGACCTCCAGGGTCTGAACACAGGACCACGAGTGATTCTCTGATGTCCAGGAAAGAAGTCATGTGGTTTTCAACTTGCTTTTAACAACAACAACAAAAAAGTATAATTATAATCATTATGATTGACTATGGGAAAGTAAGAAATAATTTTTGGCATATTCATTTAGGCATATATGTTAAAAAAAACATTTCACAGAATTGAGTAATCTGTTCTAATAAAACTCCTTTTCTCATCTGCTGCTTTGCCAGGACAAGTAGGTTGAAAATGTTTCTTACAGAACTTGGGTCTCTAAAGAAACAAAGTGAAGCCTCTTGATATGGGTACTGAACTTATCTAGTAAAAAGTAAATGAATCCATAGATTAAAGAGCTAGTAAAGTATTCAGCTGCTAACCAAAAGGTGGGAGGTTCAAGTCCACCCAGAGGCACTGTGGAAAAAAGACCTGGTGATATACTTATGAGTAATCAGCTACTGAAAACTCCAC
>NW_006417574.1:2220-3914 GCF_000296735.1 Chrysochloris asiatica | reverse complement strand
TATCTTTCTGGTATTCTCTGTTTTCAGCCAAGGTCCAACTGATGCCAACAATGATATCTATTGTTCTATGCCTTCTTCTGAATTTGGCTTGAACCACTGGAAGTTCTCTGTCAATGTATGCTTGCAGCTGTTTCTGCATTACATTTAGTAAAACTGTACTCACATGGGATATCAATGATATTGTCCAATGATTTCTGCATTCCGTTAGGTCACCTCTCTTTGGTATGGGCACAAATATGGATCTCTTCCAGTTAGTTGGCCAGGTAGTTGTCTTCCAGTTTTCTTAGATGAGTTAGTGCCTACAGTACCACATCAGTTTCTTTAACCATTTTAATTTGTGTTCCATCAATTCCTGATGCCTTTACCTTTTCCAATGACATCAATGCACCTTGGACTTCTTTCTTCAGGATCATTGCTCTTGATTGTATACTAACTCTTGAAATGGTTGAACATCAATTGTTTCTTTTTGGTACAGTGACTCTGTGTATTCCTTCCATCATTCAATAATTTGCCCAGAGAACACTTTAACAGCAAAAGTTGAGGTTTGAATTTTTTCTTCAGTTCCCTCAGCTTGAGAAAAACTTAGCATGTTCTTCCCTTTTCATTTTTCTAACTACAGGTCTTGACACATTTCACTGAAATATTTTACTTTGTTTTGTCAAGCTGACATTTGAAAATTTCTATTCAGCTTTTGTATGCCCTCAAATTTTCCATTTGCTTTTGCACCTCTATACTGGAGAGCATATTTCAAATTCTCTTCTGATATCAATTTTAGTTTATTCCTTCTCTTTTGTTTTCTTAATGACCTTTTTCTTTTTCCTTGTATGATTTTCCAATATCCCATAACTCCTCTGGCCTTTGGTATTTAGCTTCTAATGTATCAAATCTGTTCTTCAGATAATCTCTAAACTCAGGTGGGATATATTCAAGGTCATATTTTGGCTCTCATGGACATATTTTCATTTTCATCAGCTTCAGCCTGAATTTGTATACGAGCAATTAATGGTCTGTTTCACAGTCTAACCCTGACCTTGTTTTGTCTTATGATATGGAGGTTTTCCACCATCTGTTTCCACATAAAAAGTCATTTTGATTTTTGTGTATTCTATCTGGTGAAGTCCATGTGTATAGTCATATTTTTTGTTGTTTAAAAAGGTATTTGCAATGAAGAATTCATTGGTCTTGCAAAAGTCTATCATGTCATTTCCAGTGTAGTTTATATCACTAAGGCCATATTTCCCAACTACTGACCTTTCCCCTTTATTTCCAACCATTGCATTTAATTGCCAGTAGTTATCAATGCATCTTGATTGCATATTTGGTCAATTTCAGACTGAAGAAGTTGGTAGAATTCTTCAATGTCATCATTATTAGCTTTGGTGGTTGGTACATAAATTTGAGTAATATTGGTATTAATAGGTCTTCTTTTTAGGTGTATGGATACTATCCTATCACAGACAGCATTGTAATTTATGACCAATCTTGATATGTTCATTTTGATGATGAATGTGATGCCATTCCTCTTCAATTTGTCCTTCCTGGCATAGTAAATCATGTGATTGATAGATTCAAAATAGCCAATACCAGTCCATTTCAGCTCACTAATACCTATGATATTGATGTTTATGCACTCCATTTCATCTTTGATGATTTCCAATTTTCCTATATCCATACTTCGTACATTCCATGTTCCA
>NW_006417574.1:0-1175 GCF_000296735.1 Chrysochloris asiatica | reverse complement strand
TGAAACATGATGAAAAGCACCAGAATACTGTCAGAAATAGTAGCAGAAGATAAGCTCCACAGGTTGGAAGGCACTCAAAAAATGATTGGGAAAGAGCCACCTCCACAAAGTAGCCTTGACCATGATGATACAAGTGGAGTAAAGCTTTCTAGAATTCCATTCACTGATGGGACAATACTCAAAATGAAGATATATAAGCATCTATAAATATCCATTAATAATTGGACAATGGACCATAAGAAGTAAAAATCCAGGAAAAATGGATATTATCAAAAATGAAAAAGAATGCATAAACATTGATACCCCAGGCATTACTGAGCTGAACTGGTCTGGTATTGGCTATTTCAAATCTGACAACCACGTGGCTTGCTATGCCAGGAATGAAAATTGAAGCAGAATGGCATAGCATTCATTATCAAAAAGAATATATCAAGATCAGTCATGAATTACAATCTTTTCTGTGATAGGATAATACTCATACAAGGAAGACCAATTAATACCACTATTATTCAAATTTACACACCAACCACCAAGGCCAGTGATGAGGAAATCAAAGAATTCTGCCAACTTGTTAAGTCTGAAATTGATAAACATGCAATCATGATGTATTGCTAATGCAAAAGTTGGAAACAAAGAGGAAAGGTCAGTGATTGGAAAATATGACCTTGGTGATAGAAATGATGCTAGAGATCACATGGTAAACTTTTGCAAGACTAATTAATTCTTCATTGCAAATACCCTTTTTAAACAACATAAAAACCTAATATACACATAGACCTCACCAGATGGAATACATAGAAATCAAATTGACTACATCTGTGGAAAGAGATGGTAGAAAAATTCCATAATATCAGCCTAAACAAAGTCAGGGTCAGACTGTGGAACAGACAATAAAATTTTCAAAAGCAAGTTCAGGCTGGAGCTGATGAAAATTAAAACAAGATCATGAGAGCTAAAATATGACCTTGACCACATATATCCCACTTGAATTTAGAGATATCCTGAAGAACAGATTTGATACATAAGACACTAAAGACTGAAGACCATCAAGACTATCATACAGGAAGAAAGCAAAAGATCAATAAGAAGACAAGAAAGAAGGAAAAGATTTAAAAAGATTGAGAGAAAGTTGCTCTCTCGCACAGAGATGTACAAGCAAATGGAAGAAGATAGAA
>NW_006417573.1:3028-3852 GCF_000296735.1 Chrysochloris asiatica | reverse complement strand
TCTTTTGGGTGGCCATTGTAAAGGGCAATGTTTTCCTGATTTCCTTTTTCAGAGCTCTGTTTATTAGTATAAAGGAATCCAACTGATTTTTGTACGTTATTTTTGTGACCTGTGACTTTGCAAAATCTATGAATGAGTTTCGGTAATTTTCTTATAGAACCTTTGGGATTTTCTAAGTATTGTTGTTGTTGTTAAGCACCATCGAGTCGGTTCCGACCCATAGCGACCCTGTACAGGGTTTCCGAGGGTGTAAATCTTTACGGGAGTAGAAAGCCTCATCTTTACAAATAGAGAGAGTTTTACTTTTTCTTTACCAATTTGGATTCCATTAATTTCCCTTTCTTGTTTTATAGCTATGGCTAAGACTTCCAGCACAGTATTGAATAAGAGTGGTGATTAAGGCTATCCTTGTCTGGTTCATGTTTGAAAGGGGAACAACTTAGTTTCTCACATATGAGAGTCATGTTGGCTATTGGCTTTGAATTGCTTTTGTTGTTGTTGTTAAGTGCCATCAAGTTGGTTCCAACCCATAGTGTCCTTATATAGGGTTTTCAAGAAGCAGTTGGTGAGCTTGAACTGCTGATCTTGCAGTTCAAACAATTTTGCTATCCAGCACATTAACGCATAGTGCCACACCAATTCCTATTGGCTTTGAATATATGTCCTTAATTATGTCGAGGGATTTCCCTTCAATTCTTATTTTATTGAGTGTTTTTATCAGGAGTGAGTGTTGGATATTGTCAAATGTCGTTTCTGCATCTAATTACATGATTATGCAATTTTTTTCTTTTTCTTTTTTATGTGGTGGGTTACATTGATTTCTT
>NW_006417573.1:1521-2928 GCF_000296735.1 Chrysochloris asiatica | reverse complement strand
CACAAACTGCTCCTTGGAAACACTATACAGGATCACTGTGGGTCAGAAACAACTCGACGGCACTTAACAACAATAGATAGGTAGGTGGATCGATAGATAGGTAGGTAGGTAGGTAGGTAGGTAGGTAGGTAGATAGATAGATAGATAGATAGATAGATAGATAGATAGATAGATAGATTCTATTTGCTAGGATTTTGTTGAGAAATTTTGCATCTATGTTCATGAGGGTTGTTGGTCTCTAATTTTCTTTTTTAGTTATGTCTTTGCCTGGTTTTGATACCACAGTTGTGCTTGCTTCATAAAATAAATTCAGGCATTTTCCGTTCTTTTCTATATTATGGAACAGTTTGAGTAGAATTAGTATCAGCTCTTCTCTGAATGTTTGGTAGAATTCACCAGTAAGCCCATCTGGGACAAGACTGTATTTATTTGGGAGTTTTTAAATGATTTCACCAATTTCTAGTCTTCTTATAGCCCTTTTTGGGTATTCTACTTCACTCTGTGTTAGTTTAGACAGGCTATGTGTTTCTAGAAATTTGTCCATTTCTTCTAGGTTTTCAAATCTGTTGGAGTACAATTCTTCATTTGTTGTTGTTAGGTGCCTGGCATAGCGACCTTATGCACAACAGAACAAAACATTGCCCAGTCCTGAGAAATCTCACAATCATTGCTACATTTGAGCGCATTGCTGGTACCACTGTGCCAATCCATCTTGTTGGGGGTCTTCCTCTCTTATCTGATCCTCCACTTTACTTATCAAAATGTCCTTCTCCAGGGATGGTCCTTCTTATCTAGAAGTCTGAGAGAATATTGAAACAAGACCTTTACCTCACACTCTATACAAAAACCAACTCAGCATGGATTAAAAACATTAATGTGAATCCCCAAATTATGAAGGCCATCAATGAAAACATAGGGATAAATGTGAGGGCTCTAATTCAGGGCATACACATTTTGAAAATATGTATGTCCTGAATTAGAAGGCCAAACATTTTGAAAATTACACAAACATTTTGAAAATTACACATACAACAGTAGACAAAATAGATGATTGGGACATACATAAAACTTATGTGCATCAAAAGATTTCACCAAAAGATTAAAAAGGGAACCCATAGAACAGGAAAAAATATTTTGCAATGACACATCAGTTCAGGGATTCATTTCTAAAATATATAGGAAGTGTTTGAACTGCAAGGTCACGGGTTCAAGCTCACCAGCTGTTCCTTGGAAACCCTATACAGGGTCACTATGGGTCAGAATTGACTCAACAGCACTTAACAACAACAACAACACCTCTACAATAAAAAGACAAAAACCCAATTAAAAAATGGGCACAGGACATGAATAGACACTCCACCAAGGAGGAGATCCGGGCAGCCAACAAACATGTGAAGAAATGTTCAC
>NW_006417573.1:0-1081 GCF_000296735.1 Chrysochloris asiatica | reverse complement strand
AAGCCACCGCATAACATGGATGAACCTTGAGGACATTATGCTGAGTGAAATTAGTCAGTCACAAAAGGAGAAATACTGCATAAGACCATTATTGTAAAAGTCTAAGTAAAGAACCCACTCAAAAGGGGAAAAACAAAACAAAACAAAACTTTACATATAATTGCAGATCACTGGGATGTATGGGACGAGAGGAGGGGAGGGAGGGAGGGGAAGATAGAACACAGGGTAGGGAATAGGCACAGGAAAGCTTGGGTGCTGGGGGTGGGCAGGCAATACACAAGAAAAGGGAAGGAAATAGAAGAACAAGGGAGATGAGAGAAGAGTTAGGCAGGTTCACATGGACTAAGTAAATGATGATGTATGCACAACCTTGGAATAACGGGGCTTTGGGATACAGAGATTGAGGCATGGTTTGAAAGGGTAAAAGAGGGGAATAATGCTAAGATGCTTGGCTGTCTTTTGAATCTTGGTTTCCCTTGCCTGCCATTGTGAAACAGACACTTGGGGCAGGGGGAGAAATAGCCAGAAACATCACAATAGAAAACTTGTAAGTCCATCTTCAGCCTATAACTGATTGGAATATCTTGAAGGGGGCTAGAAATTTCCCAGTGAAAGAGACCTCCAGTGGAGCTTTTGCATTGCATAAGACCACAGGTGGTAACCAGAATCCTATCCAGAATTGTCTGAGGTGGGAAATTTCCACTGGATAGGATGAGTAGAACAGCCTGGAGCCGCTAGAAGAATAGAAGATACTTTGTGAAGAAACACCAGCAGGAAAAATCAGAAACAATAATGGCAGTATAGTTGATTGCTACAAGAACAAGTAAGCTGTTGGCCTGGGAGCCATCAAGGTCAGGTCCCCTCAGAGCAAATGCCCTTCCAAGACTAAGAGTCAAGGGGAATACATAAGCAAGCATATGGTCTGGCTGGTGACCACATTGGTCACCAGTAAGGGGAAGAGGGGGTAAAAAACAGCAATGAAATTGGGATCTAAGTCCAACCACATTCAATAGACTCCTGTGAACCCCGGAGGAGATCTGGTTGTCCAGGAGTTACAGCAAGACCTGGGGACTCCTGGGTC
>NW_006417572.1:0-3809 GCF_000296735.1 Chrysochloris asiatica | reverse complement strand
GAGTGGCTAATCTTACAGTTCAGAAACAGATTACCAATTGCTCATATGCAATTCAGACTGAAACGGAAGAAAATTTAAACAAGTCCATAAGCACCAAAATATGACCTTGAACCTATCCCACCTGAATTTAGATCATTTGAAGAACAGATTTGATGCATTAGACACTAAACACTGATGAACAGAGAAGCTGTGGGATGACATCAAGAACATCATATAGGAAGAAGACAAGAAAGAAGGAAAAAACCCAAATGGATGTCATATGAAACTCTGAAACATGTCTTCCAGCACAGAGATGCTAAAGCAAATGGAAGAAATGAAGAGGTAAAAGAGCTGAATTGAGACTTTCAAAATGCAGCTCGAGAAGACAAAATCAAATATTATAATGAAATATGCAAAGACCTGGGGTTAGAAAATGAAAAGGGTAAACACCCTCAGCATTCCTCAAGCTGAGAGAACTGAATAAAAAATCCAAGCCTCGATGTGTGATATTGAAATATTCTATAGGCAAAATATTGAATGATACAGAAAACATCAAAAGATGGAAGGAATACACACATTCACTGTACCAAAAAGAAATGGTCAATGTTCAGCCATTTCATGAGGTAGCATATGATCAAGACCCAATGATAGTGAAGGAAGAAGTCAAAGGTACATGAAGCCACTGACAAAGAACAAAGATCTGGGAATTGATGGAATGCAAACTGAAATCTTTAAACAAACTTACTAAGTACTGGTGGAACTCTCTCATCTATGCCAAGAAATTTGGAAGGCAATTATCTGGTCAGCTGACTGGAAGAGATCCATATTTTTGCCCATTCCAAAGAGAGGTGACCCAGCAGAAATCATCATTAATATTCCCTGTAAGCAAAATTTTGTTACAGATAATTAAAAAATATCTATTCAGATTCATTGAGATAAACTTGCCCATCTGATCCAGGCACAAAACATCAATGTGTACTTCTTTTCTTACAAAGCACCAACCAAATAGCAGTTTTGACCACTTCTAGAAAAAGTAAATGTTTGAGTTATCATATTACTTCATGCATTTATTCAACAAGCACTTATTGTATGTTTTCCATGTTCCAATTACTGTTTCCTTTTTGTTGTGCTGTTTCTGTAATCACTGCCACGTGTATCAATGGGTAAAATCTCTTAACATGCTTGTATTTCTCTTGGAGTCTATCATAAGAGAAAACAAAACACAAACTGTCCACATATTTTTGTTTTTAGGTGCCTTTTAGTCAATTGTGACTCATATCGACTTTGTATAGGGTTTCCAACAACAGCTGGTGGGTTTGAACTGCTGACCTAGAGATCCAGTAATTCCAGGGTACTAGTTGAAGCAGCATGAAATCTCCTTGAAAACTATCTCATACTAGAGGGAATCTTGCTTGATGACTGGCAATCAGGCTACCACAGCAGGGGATTTTTTTTTTCTTCTTCTTCCAAATTATCAAGAAAACCTATCCTGACTTTATTCACCATCATCCTGAACAGGATTAGAAAAGGTTCATTTGTTAAATAACCATGGTTCATTTAAAACATGAACACCAGCAGTAGCTGAAAATGAATTCAGCTGGAAAAAATATGGACTTAAGTTCTTGAGTTTGGGAAATGAACAAAAAATTACACTCTTCCTCACTTCTAGGGAGATTGAGTCTTCTGATTTAAGTGAAACGATTGTATTTTCAGAGGTGGTTAATTAGCAAAGCAAGCAATTTGCTATGATATCAGAGCAAGTACATCTTTAATTTATGTATCTCAATACTCCAAACAGTAACACAACAAAAAATCCAAGTATCAACAGATTCAGTATTAATGTCTCTTCTCATTACACAACTACAGCTGCAACTGAAACATTTTGTGATAAAGGAAGTACAACAGTTATGGACATGTTATCTATATAAGTATTCTATATCTCTGTCTTATTAGACATGATGGTAAATAGTGTCTGTTTTAGGACAGAATGGAAATTCCCCTGTGTATTGTGTGTATTAAGCTTTGTTTTCTCATGAGGGAAACTACTGTTCATGCTTCAGCAAGTTAAGCAGTGGATACTGAACAGTATCTGATATGATGCTTACTCATACTGAATCCCATTGCTTTCTGCATGGGGTATACATGAGCAAATTTCTAGAAAACTCTACCTTAATTAATACATTCTGGTGTGGCACTGTGGACTAATGTGTGAGACTGCAAGTCATTTGAACCGCAAGGTCAGTGGTTCAAGGTCACCAGCTGCTCCTTGGAAACCCTATACAGGGTCGCTATGAGTAGGAATCGATTTGACGGCACTTAACAACAACAACAACAACCATCTAGTCCTGGTATGGCACTGTGGGTTAATGTACTGGACTGTAAAGTCAGTTTGAATCACAAGATCAGCAGGTTAAGCTCCCCAGCTGCTCCTCGGAAATCCTATACAGGGTTGATATGGGTTGGAACTGACTTGAAAGCACTTACCACCATCACCATCTGGTTAGTGACTTACTCTTTCTTCTTTCCCCTCCCACTCCTGGTAACCTTTGAAATGTTTATTTCCATGTTTAAAACTTTTCTTTACTTTTTATACTAGTGGGGTCATGCAATATTTGTCCTTTTGTGATTGACTAATTTCACTCAGCATAATGTCTTCCAGGTTCATTCATGTTATGAAATATTTTGCAGACTCATTGCTAATCTTTAATGTTAGGGAGTATTCCACTGATGGGTACTTAGGTTGTTTCTATCTTTTTACTACTATGAATAATAGTGCTGTGCTTAACATGGGTTTGCATGTATCTACTCATGTCACAGCTCTTATTTCTGTAGCATATGTACCTAGTAGTAAAATTGCTGAATAATATGGTATTTCTATTACCAACTATTTAAGGAAGTGCTGTATCTTTTCCCACAGTGGTTTCACCATTTTACAGTCCCACCAGCAGTATACTAGATTTCCAGTCTCTTCACACACTAACCAGCATTTGCTCTTCTGTTTTGTGTTGTTTTCCTTTTAACTTGCTATTAATATTGGCACAAAAGGATATCTCACAGAGGACAGGGCTTGATGGTGGCTAAGGTGGAGGTGTAGTGAAGGTCGCCATCACCAATAACTCAGAATACGAGGCAAAAAAAGGGCCAAGACAGAGCTCCAAAACTCAGACCGACAGAGATAAGAATAGTTTAAAGGTTTGAAGGCTTATAGCTTGTGGAGTTTTGAGCTGAAGTAAAAAATTGCTTACTTTTGAATCTCCCGGGCAGGGCTTGGAGGCCTGAGCCGACATCCTGGGTGAGACCAACCAGTGGGACAAAATAAGGGCCGCAGAGACACCACGGAAACACACCGTGCGAACCTTGGGAAAAAGGTCCACAATATACTTTGTCAGTTTTGCGTTGTTCTGATTTTATTTTTTTTCTTTGGTGTCGGGCAATTGGTGCGCTCACTGTTTGCCCACCTCCATGCTGGTGAATAGAGGTAGGGCCTGAGCTGAGGGGCCACCCCCCCACCCTCACCGCTGGTGGTTTCTTCTGCCAGGAATCCGCACAGACACTCAGCCCAAGCTGAGATGCTGAAGTGTCTTCCTTTTTGTCTGCTTTTTATCACAGGTAGGAGAGGAGTCCTGGTGTGGCACTGTGGGTAATGCGCCAGACTGTAATGCCTTTTGAACTGCAAGGTCGGTGGTTCAAACTCACCAGCTGCTCCTCGGAAACCCTATACAGGGCCTCTGTGGGTCGGAATTGACTTGACGGCACTTAACAACAACAAGGAGAGGAGGGCAGAAGTGACAGAAAGAGAGTTAGGACATTAAAGACATACTTACATTAAG
>NW_006417571.1:4080-5299 GCF_000296735.1 Chrysochloris asiatica | reverse complement strand
TCTCAACAGAAACCATGCAGGCAAGAAGGCAATGGGGAGACATATATAGAACCCTTAAAGAAAAACACTGCCACCCAAGAATCCTCTACCCAGCAAAGCAGTCAATCAAATATGATGGTGTAATCAAAACATTCCAGGATAAATAGAAGCTAAGGGATTTTGCCAAAGCTAACCCTGCTATGAAAAAACATCCTAAAGGAAATTATGTGGACTGAGAACCAACAAGAACAGACAACAACTACATAATGATGTACGTGGCAGCATCATCCTAAACTTAATCGACAAATGGAAGAGTCAAGAACAGAATAAAATTATAAGAACAGAGGACCTGAGAAGTCAATCTATGATCAAAACAATTACAATGTGAAAGAAGGTAAACACAGAGGAACAGAGATCCAGGTGGTGGGAAAGTCAGACTGTCTTAAATGGAGGGAAGAATTAATGGAATATATGGTAACCACAACAATGGGGCTGGGTTGGGGGGTTTAGTTCGGGTGTTGGGGAGGATATGTTGGGAAACATGATTAGAGAACACTTGTAAGCCCGTCTTCAGCCTATAACTGATTGGAATATGTAAAAGGGGTTCTAGAACTTGACCAGTGAAACAAGCTTCTTTCAAAGCCTTTGTAGAGTATAAAACCTTACGTGGATTCCTGAGTCCCATCCACAACCTTATGAGGTGGGACATTCCCACTAGAAAGGATAAGCAGACCGGCCTGGAACAGCTACAGTGACAGAAGATATATCTTCAAAAAAGATCACCAGTAAAAACCCAAAACAAAATTTCAGCATGACTGGCTACTACAAGAATAAGCAAGCTGTTCACCAGGAATACATCAAGGCTAGCAATCAAGTGCCTTCAGAACAAAGTCCCCTCTAAGATTGAATCTCAAAGAGAAAACACACACAAGCATATAATCTTGCTGGCGACCACATTGGTCTACTGGTGAATGGAAAAGGGGAAAGGCAGCAATGAAGAAATGGGCTGAGCTCAACACCAGTCCACTGAATTCCGTTGACCTGGAGTCATCTCATAAGAGAGAAGAGGAAGGGCTGGTTGGTCCAAAATGTGGTGAGTCCTGAGGACACTTGAGCCCACCGACAAGGACTTAATCTCAGAGGGCTAGAGCTGAGAGTGAAGCATGTAGCTGATATGAAGTGAGGGGAGATGTACAAGAACACCCAAACTTGCAGAAAGTACCCTTTTGACCTAGCCTCA
>NW_006417571.1:3419-3980 GCF_000296735.1 Chrysochloris asiatica | reverse complement strand
TCTCATAAGAGAGAAGAGGAAGGGCTGGTTGGTCCAAAGTGTGGTGAGTCCTGAGGACACTTGAGCCCACAGACAAGGACTTAATCTCAGAGGGCTAGAGCTGAGAGTGAAGCATGTAGTTGATATGAAGTGAGGGGAGATGTACAAGAACACCCAAACTTACATAAAGTACCCTTTTGACCTAGCCTCAATGGCTCCATAATCAAAACTCAACTAGAGGAAAATTGAAAAAAAAAAAAAAAAAAAGCTAAAGTGGATAGACAGAAATGCTGTTAACTGATGGTGGTGGTGGTAATATAATCATTGTAATTAAACAAGGTGTATGATTTGTTAAATGTAAAACTGATGATCAATCCACAATAAAAACCTTTAAAAAAACCCCACAACATGCCAAAATCTTTGGGACATGGCAAAAGTGGTGTTGAGAGGACAATTTATTGTGATAAATGCGCACATCCAAAAAGAAGAAAAAACAAAATTAACATATTAACACAGTATCTCCAGCAATTAGAAACTGACCAACTGAGTGAACCTACAGTCACAGAAATAAATGAAAAAATA
>NW_006417571.1:0-1070 GCF_000296735.1 Chrysochloris asiatica | reverse complement strand
GCTACTAGACCTCATTGGAAGATTCAGCAAAGTGTCAGGGTATAAGATCAACATACAAAAATCAGTTGGATTCCTCTATAGCAACAATGATAGCACTGAAAAAGATATTAGGAAAGAAATATCATTAACAATAGCTGCCCAAAGGATGAAATGTTTAGGAATAAACATAACCAGAGAATCAAAGGGCCTGTACAAAGAGAATTACAAAACACTACTACAAGAAACCAAAACAGACTTACAAATGTGGAAGAATATAACATCATGCTGCATAGGAAGACTCAACATCATGAAAATGTCAATACTACCCAAAGCTATTTACACATATAATGAATCCCAATCCAGATTCCAGCGACATTATTCCAAGAGATTCAAAAGACAATTTTGAATATATAGAAAGGAAGGAGATCCAGGATAAGCAAAGCACTGCTCAAGAAGAAGAATATGGTTGGAAACTTCTCACTCCCTGATTTCATAATCTACTACAAGGCTACAGTGGTCAAAACAGCCTGATACTGGTACAATGAATGATAAATTGATCAGTGGAATAGAATCGAGAATCCAGAAATTAACCCATCCACATACAGCCAACTGATGTTTGACAAAGTGCCTAGGTATGTTTTATGGGGAGGAGACAGTCTCTCTAACAGATGATGCTGGCAGAACTGGAAAGCGATATGCACAAGACTGAAACAAGACCGTTACCTCACACCCAATACAAAAACCAATTCAGCATGGATTAAAGACCTAAATGTGAATCCCAAAGTTATGAAAGTCATCAATGAAAAAATAGGGACAAATGTGAGGGCTCTAATTCAGGGAATATTCAGAATACCAAACATTTTTAGAACTACACAAACAAAACTAGACAAAAATAGATGAGTGGCACATAATAAAAATTTTAAAAACTTCAAAATATCAAAAGACTTCAGCAAAAGAGTAAAAAAGGGTACCCACAGAATGGGAAAAAATCTCTTGCAATGACACATCAGACAAGGGACTCACTTGTAAAATATAGAAGAAACTACAACACCTCTACAAGAAAAGGACAAATAACCCAATTAAAAAATGGG
>NW_006417570.1:2756-3745 GCF_000296735.1 Chrysochloris asiatica | reverse complement strand
AGTTGCCTCCTCAAAGTAGAGTTGACAGTGATGACATGAATGGAGTAAAGCTTTTAGGATCCTTATTTGCTGATGGTGTACAACTCAAAATGAATAGAAACCATTGTAAACATCTATTAATAATCTGCACATGGAATATATGATGTATGAATATATGATGTATGAATTGGAAGTTGTCAAAAATGAATGGAACACATAACCATCAATATCCTAGGCATTAGTGACTAAAATGAACTGGATTTGCCATTTTGAGCCTGACATTGACATGGTTTACTGTGACAGGGATGTCAAATTAAAGGGGAATGACATCACATTCATCGTCAAGATGAAAATTTCAAGATCTATATTGAAGTACAATGCTGTCTGTCATAGGAAAATATTCATACACCTACAAGGAACACCAGTTTATACCTCTATTATTCAAATTTATGCACCAACTACTAAAAGTCAGTGCTAATTAAATTGAAGAGTTTACCAACTTCTTCAGTCTAAAATTGATTAAACATGTTATCAAGATGTATTGATAGTTACTGGTGATTGGAATGCAAAGGTTCAAAACAAAGATGAAGGATCATGCACTGGAAAAACAGCCTTGGAAAAATACATGATGCTGGAGATTGCACGATCCAATTTTGCAAGAACAATGACTTATTCATTTCATTGCAAATACCTTTTTTAAACAGTATAAGATGACTATACTCATGAACCTCACCAGATGAAATGTACAGACATCAAATTGACTACATCTGTGGAATGAGACAGTGGAAAAGCTCCATATCACCATTCAAAACAAGAACCAGGGGTAACTGATTGTGGAACAGACCATCAATTGCCCATATGCAAGTTCAAGCTGAAGCTGAAGGAAATTTAAACAAGTCCACAAGCGCCAAACATGACCTTGAACACATTCCACCTGAATTTAGAGACTATCTAAAGAACAGATTTTATGCATTATACAGTAATGACTGAAGACCAGAAGAGCTGTGGAA
>NW_006417570.1:0-536 GCF_000296735.1 Chrysochloris asiatica | reverse complement strand
ATCGATTATATCTATTGTAGATAAAGCATTTGGCAATATTGAACAAGCAATAATAATAAAATTATCAGAAAAATAGGAAAAGGATGTCATTGACTGAATTGTTGTTGTTGTTGTTGTTGTTGTTGTGATGTGTCGTGGAGTCGGTTCCAACTCATAGCGATAGGGTTTCTAAGGCTGTAAATCTTTACGGGAGCATAGCGACCCTGTAATGTGTTTCTGAGGAGTTGCTGGTAAACTTGAATTGCCGAACTTATGGTTCAAACTGATTTTACAGTGAAGCGCATTAACCCACATCACCACGTCAGAACTGTTCTTGTTGCTATTGTTAAGTGCCGACGAGTTGGTACCAACTCATGGTGACCACTGTATAGGGTTTCTGAGGAACGGCTGGTGAGCTTGAACCGCCAACTTTCCTGTTCAAGTCTACTTTGACCAAACATAGCAGGCTAATTTTTAAGCTGATTATTTTGAATTGTCTGTGAATGATGTTATTAATTTTGGCAGAAAAGGTTCTCCACCCCTGCTCTAGACTGTTG
>NW_006417569.1:3515-4455 GCF_000296735.1 Chrysochloris asiatica | reverse complement strand
AAACATATTGGACTTCTCTGCCATGTAGCTAGCTGTCTGTATATGGACATGTTGGACTCATCAGCCATGTAGCCAGCACTCTCTGTATGAACATGTTGTACTCATCTGCCTTGTAGCTGGTCCACTATATATACATATGTTGGACTTAGCTGCCATGGAGCTATCTCTCAGTATATATACAAATTTGACTCATCTGAAATATAGCTAGTACTCTATATATGGAAATGTTAGACTACTCTGCCATGTAGCTAACTCTCAGTATACGGACATATTGAACTCATTTGCCATGTAGCTATTACGCTCTAAATGGAAATGTTGGACTACTCTGACATTTAGCTCGCTCTCAGTACATAGTCATGTTGGACTCATCTGTCATGTAGCTAGAACTCTGTATATGGACAGGTTGCACTCCTTCCCCTTTTAGCTACCCCTATATATGGACATTTTGGACTCGTATGCCATGTAGCTATTTCTATGTATATGGATATGTTGAAATGATCTGCCATATACGTAGCTCTCTGTATATGCACACGATGGACTTGTTTGCCCTGTAGGTAGCTCTCAGTATATGGACACGTTGGACTCATCTGCCATGTAGCTAGAACTCTGTATATGGACATGTTGCTCTACTGCCATGTATCTAGCTCTTTGTATATGGACATTTTTGGACTCATCTGCCATGTAGCTAGCTCTCTGTATATGGATATGTTGGACTCATCAACCACATAGCCAGCTCTCTGTGTATGAACATTTTGGACTCATCTGCCATGTAGCTAGTACTCTATGTATGGATATGTTGGATTTATCTTCCATGTAGCTACTACTCTGTATAGGGCATGTTGAACAACTATGCCCTGTAGCTAGCTCTCAGTATATGATCATGTTTGACTCATCTGCCATGTAGCTTGCTCTCAGCATATGGACATGTTGGACTCATCAG
>NW_006417569.1:0-513 GCF_000296735.1 Chrysochloris asiatica | reverse complement strand
TCGAACTCTGTATATGGACATGTTGCACTACTCTCCCATGAAGCTACCTCTGTATATGGACATTTTGGATTCATCTGCCATGTAGCTAGCTCTCTTTATTTGGACATTTTGGACTCATCTGCCATGTAGCTAGCTCTCTGTATATGTAAATGTTGGATTCATCAGCCACGCTGACACCTCTCTGATTATGAACATGTTGGACTCATCTGTCATGTACCTAGTACTCTATATATGGCCATGTTGGACTTCTCTGATATGTAGCTTACGCTCAGCATATGGACATGATGGACTCATCTGCCAGGTAGCTAGTACTCTGTATATGGACATGTTGGACTAAGCTGCCATGTAGCTAGCTCTCCGTATATGGACATCATGGACTACTCTGCCATGTAGCTTGCTCTCAGTATATGGACATGTTGGACTCATCAGTCATGTAGGCAGCACTCTGTGTATGAACATGTTGGACTAATCTGTCTTGTAGCTAGTCCTGTATATGTACACATGTTGGACTCA
>NW_006417568.1:3216-3889 GCF_000296735.1 Chrysochloris asiatica | reverse complement strand
TTTATGTAAAGCTATGAGACTCAATAAAATCGAAGAAAAAAATAGCAAAATAAAATGTAAAATCACAGGAAAATATGAGTAATTATTTAGTCCTGGTATGGTGTGGTGAGCTGATGTGTCAGACTGTAAAGCCATTTGAACTGCAAGGTCGGTGGTTCAAGCTCACCAGTGGCTCCTTGGAAACCCTATACAGGGTCGCTATGGGTCGGAATTGATTCGACGGCACTTAACAACAACAACAACAACAACAACAAATGGACTCTGGAAGGAGCGCTGGTAATTAGTGGTTACGAGTGGGGCTGTGAACCTCAAGTTCTGCAGTTTGAAACTACCAGCTGTTCCGTGGGAGAAAGATGAGGCTTTCTGCTCCAGAAAAGATTTACAGCCTCGGAAACCCTGTACAGGGTGGCTATGGATTGGAACCAACTCCACAGCACATAACCACCACCATCGCCAATGGACTCTGGTGTGGCACTGTGAGTTAACATGCAGGACTGCAAAGTTTATTTGAACTGCAAGGTGGGTGGTTCTAGCTCACCAGCTGCTCCTTGGAAACCTATACAGGGAATCTATGGGTCGAAACTAACTCAGGGGCACTCAATAACAACAATGGACTCTAGCCTTCAAAGCTGGCTGACACATTCCACACTGTTCCCACTGTGCCAGTGTGATG
>NW_006417568.1:0-496 GCF_000296735.1 Chrysochloris asiatica | reverse complement strand
TACATCTCCAAAGGGCACATTCTGCAAGCCTGCTCCTGTCCACCAGCTCTTATTCCTTCTCTTCTTAGTTCTAGGGTTCTTTTTATGATAGAAAAGTAAATGGCTTCTTTAGGCCCTGCTGGTGGGTAGGTTCTTTTTGTTGTTGGCAATAGTTTCTGTTGTAGACCACGCCTACCTGGTCAGCAGTTCGGGACCACGTGGGCCCGAGTGTGGTGGACCGTACAGGCTGCAAGCTCTGAGGACCAGACTCTGGCCACCTAGCAGACTTAGCAAACTGTCCCTCATCTGATTGTTTAGTTGTACTTGTTAATAATTTCATACATGAGCCCTGGATGTTCACAGAGAAATGCAATATTCCCCTAAGTTTCTAAGGTCAAGATTTTCCCCCTAGAACCAAGGCCATAAAACTTCCTCAGAGGGCCAACAAGGACTAGTTTACTGGGATTAAGCAGTGAGGCTCTGGAGAGGAACTGCCCGGGGTATATTCACTTGGGGT
>NW_006417567.1:3555-4060 GCF_000296735.1 Chrysochloris asiatica | reverse complement strand
TATAGGGTTTCCGAGGAGCAACTAATGAGTTTGAACCACTGACCTTGAAATTCAAACTGACATTGTAGTCTGTGCTCTTGCTACGGTGCCACATTTGCAAGTAAGTAGTACAGACAAATAGATTGAAGGTAGGTGAAAAGGAGTTTGAAACTTCATCTAATTAAAAAATAGATTATTTATAGTGTTAAAAATAAGGTATGGTTTAACTATATAATAGCCAGGTGTTTGGCATAGATAATACAAGAAAGAAAGATTTTAATCACCCATGAAAAAAATTCAAAAATGTTTATTTTATTATTTTATTGATACTAGATAGAAATTTAAATATTTATTTTGATTTGTGCCTGACTCAAGCCATGGTATTTTGAATTAACTCTTATGTATGTGAGTGTTGGACAATAAATAAGGAATACCTAAGAATAACTGATGCATATGATGTCAGAGAAGAATATTAATAGTGTCATGGACTGCCAGAAGAAAAAAACAAATCTGTTTTCAATGAAGT
>NW_006417567.1:0-615 GCF_000296735.1 Chrysochloris asiatica | reverse complement strand
TATAAACCCTCAAAGAAAAAGAACTGCCAATCATGAATCTTCTACACAGCAAAGCTCACAATCAAATATAATTGGTGCAATCAAAAAATTCCAGGATAAACAGAAGCTGAGATAGTTTGTCAAAGCCAATCCAGCACTTAAAAACATCCTATAGGAAGTTCTTTGGAATGAAAATAAAAAAGAACAGATAACCACCAGGGATTGACAGATGTGTCAACACACCGGTAAGTCAGTCAACAGATAGTAGAGTCTATAACAGAACAAAATTACAACAATGAATTCATAGGACCTGAGAGGTTAATCAAAGATCAAAATAACAATAATGTTATAGAAGGAAAAATATAGAAACATAGATCCAGGTGGTGAGGAGGTCAGGTAGATTGCAGGATACAATAGACTGTCTTAAATGAAGGTAAAAATTAGTAGATCAAATGGTAACCTCAAAGACAGTTAATACTTAACAACATATCATGAAAATGAAGATCAAAGTACAACAAGAAAACATTAAAACTAAGAAGAAACTGAAAAGAAAGAGCACAGAAAGCATGAAAACAGCAAAAGAAGGAAGGCAGAACAAAGCAATAAACAGCACCACACACAAAAAAATGACATAAT
>NW_006417566.1:4803-5420 GCF_000296735.1 Chrysochloris asiatica | reverse complement strand
CTGCCACTCTCTGTCTCTTCACTGGTGCATTCAATCCATTGACATTCTGTGTTATTATCGATCGGTATGAATTAATTGCTGTCATTATGTTACTTTTTTGGTAGTGCTGTTCGTTCTTTTGTTCTGCATGCCTTCTTGTGCTGAATTTGTGTTTTTCATGCTATTTCTTCTTAGTTTTCATGTTTGCTTGTTCTGGTTGGAAGTTCATTTTCATGGTACGTTGTGAAGTATTAATGTTCTTTGGGGTTACCTTACAGTCTACTAACTTTTCTCTCGAGCTCTGGTAGCGTAGTGGTTATGAATCGGGCTGCAAACTGCAAGGTCAGCAGTTCGAAACTACCAGCTGCTCTGCGGGAGAAAGATGAGGCGTTCTGCTCCTGTAAAAATTAACAGCCTTGGAAACCCTGTGCAGGGTCGCTATGAGTCAGAATCGACTCCATGGCACATAACAACAACAACAACATTGTATTCTGTAATCTACCTGACATCCTCACCACCTGGATTTCTATTGCTTTTTTTTGTCCTTCTTTGACACTGATATGTTTTTGATCTTCAGTTGACCTCCCATATCCTTTGAATTCATTGTTGTAGTCTTGTTTTGTTCTGGAATCTGCTAC
>NW_006417566.1:4032-4703 GCF_000296735.1 Chrysochloris asiatica | reverse complement strand
AAGGTGTGTCTCTTGCAGGCAGCATATTGAAGGGTCTTGTTTTCTTATCCATCCTGCCACTCTCTGTCTCTTCACTGGTGCATTCAATCCATTGAAATTCTGTGTTATTATCAATAGGTATGAATTAATTGCTGTCATTATGTTACTTTTTTGGTAGTGCTGTTCGTTCTTTTGTTCTGCATGCCTTCTTGTGCTGAATTTGTGGTTTTCATGCTATTTCTTCTTAGTTTTCATGTTTGCTTGTTCTGCTTGGAAGTTCGTTTTCATGGTACGTTGTGAAGTATTAATGTTCTTTGGGGTTACCTTACAGTCTACTAACATTTCTCTCGAGCTCTGGTAGCGTAGTGGTTATGAATCGGGCTGCAAACTGCAAGGTCAGCAGTTCGAAACTACCAGCTGCTCTGCGGAAGAAAGATGAGGCATTCTGCTCCTGTAAAAATTAACAGCCTTGGAAACCCTGTGCAAGGTCGCTATGAGTCAGAATCGACTCCATGGCACATAACAACAGCAACAACATTGTATTCTGTAATCTACCTGACATCCTCGCCAACTGGATTTCTATTGCTTTTTTTTGTCCCTTCTTTGACACTGATATGTTTTTGATCTTCAGTTGACCTCCCATATCCTTTGAATTCATTGTTGTAGTCTTGTTTTGTTCTGGAATCTGCTAC
>NW_006417566.1:0-657 GCF_000296735.1 Chrysochloris asiatica | reverse complement strand
TCTGCAAGTTTGGGCATTCTTGTGTCTCCCCTACCTTCATATCAGATGGATGCTTCACGGTCAGATCTAGCCCTCTGTGGCTATGTCCTTGTCCACGGGCTAGGAGTCCCCAGGTCTTATCACACTTTGGACCAACCAGTCCTTTCTCATCTCTTTCATCCTCAGGTCAGCAGGAGTCTACGGAACATGGTTGAACTCAGCCTATTTCTTCATTGCTGCCTTTCCCCCTCTTTCACTCACCAGCAGACCAACATGGTGTCCAGCAAGCTTACATGGCTGCTCATGTGTTCCCTTTGAGTTTCAGACTTGGGGGGGGCGGGGGGCGGGGTGTGGGATTTGGAATGTTCTTTTCTCTTGAGAACTCTGTTCATTACTTAAAACCTGGATCAGTCATTTATAGTTGAGGATTCTAGAAACGGAAGTGATTGTACTGCTGACATGAAAAAGATGTTGGTAATAGAGGTGAATAGACCATGCCATTGTTTCTGATGGATAAGAGGAAAAGCTGGATTTTCTTCATTTATTTACATTGTTGTGTAAATCATGATAACTGTGCAATTATTATACCACTTGTTTGTTGTTGTTTTTAAGTGCTGTCTAGGAGCTCTGGTAGCATAGTGGTTACGAATCAGGCTGCGAGCCGCAAGGTCAGCAGTT
>NW_006417565.1:2961-3589 GCF_000296735.1 Chrysochloris asiatica | reverse complement strand
TCCAGTCCAGGTAACGTGGGTACCATCTGCAAGAGTGGGCCTTCTTGTGCACATGCCCTCTCTTCCCATCAGCCGATAGCTCCACTCTCCACTAGAGTCTTCCGTGACCACGCCACTGACTCTGGGCCCAAGAGTCCCCAGGTCTCCTTACACTGCTGGCCAACCAGGTACCCATCTGGGTCCACAGAAGCCCACCAAACATTGGAGGGCTTAGCTTGCCGCTTCATTGCTGCTTTTACCCCACTTCCCTCTATCGGTGATGTGTGTGGTCACCAATCAGAGCATGTATTTCCGTTGAGTCATAGTGTTGGAAGGGGGATTGCATTGAGGGGACCCAAACACTTGCCTTGATGTTTCCTGGGAAGCGATTTGTTTGTTCTTGTAGTAACAGTCTATCTGCCTCTATTGTTTTGTATTTTTTCTGTATGTCTTTCTTTCAAGAAGTATCTTTTGTTCGTCTAGCCTCTCCAGGCTGGTCTGCTTGTCTTTTCAAGTGGAAATTTCTCATCTCTTGCTATCTGGATGTGGTTCAGGTTTCTACCTATAGTTTTATGTATTGCAAAGGCTTCGCAGGAAGCCTCATTCACGGGGTATGCTGTAGCCCCATTTTAGGTATTCCAATAAGTTA
>NW_006417565.1:0-381 GCF_000296735.1 Chrysochloris asiatica | reverse complement strand
TCTTTGAGTTTGAGAGCTTGACTATGATATGTCTTGGTGATTTTCTTTTGGGGTCTACCCTTCCTGGAGTTCGTTGAGCTTCTTGTATGTTTATCTTTTCACTTTTCAGGATGTTAGAGACATTTTCTTCCAGTAGTTCTTCGGCTATTTCCTGTGTGGACTTGTGTGATTCTTCTTCTTCTGGAATGCCAATAATTCTTAAGTTATTCATCTTTATGTTGTCCAGCATGAATCTTAGACCTTCCTCTGAATTTTTTATCCTTTTTTGTGTTTGTTCTTCTATCTTAGTGGTGTTGAGTGACTTGTCTTCCAGCTCACTGATTCTTCCCTCCATTTCATCTATTCTTCTCCTCTGCCCTTTCAGGGTGGTTTCTATTTCTG
>NW_006417564.1:2507-3311 GCF_000296735.1 Chrysochloris asiatica | reverse complement strand
GCCCTTGTTCGTCCTGGGTCATATGAGGAAGTTTTACTGCCTTGGTTCTAGGGGGAAGTTCGGTTTTATTATTGTACATGGACATCAAGAGCTCATGTTTTAATTTAATATCAAACATAACTGAATAGTTAGATAGGGAGTAGTTCTGACATTCATCCCAGGTGGCTATAGCCTGTTCCTCAAAAAGATTTGTTCCCAGGACCCCACACACTGCTAATTTACATTTACAGTGGAGCCATTAAAAGAGGCATTACGTACATTAACTTTTTCCCAAAAGCTACAATTACCAGAGTTAGAAGCATAAAGAACAAGTACAGAATGAACAATATTAAAACTAAAGAGAATTGCACAGAGATAGCCATCCAGTGAGTTTGCAAAAACCTATGAACCCAGGACGTCAGGAGGACCCTTCCTTGGCCCTCAGGGTCCATCGTCAGCAGGTCACTTCCTTGGCCTTCAGGGTCCATGGTTTGCAGTCCTGAGGAGGGCTCCAGAATTGGATTTTCATCCATCTTCTCACAGGGCCACAGCTTCTCAGTGCTTGCATATGTTGTCCCCGACACAAAATAAATAAATAAAAACAAAACAAAAAAACATTAAAAAAAAAAAAGATGTGTTGCTCATTACTGGTGATTGGAATGCAAAAGTAGGGAGCAAAGAGGAGGTACCAGTAGTTGGCAAGTTTGGACTTGGTGATAGAAATGATGCTGGAGAACAAATGATAGATTTCTGAAAGACAAATGATTTTTTTATTTCAAATACCTTCTTTACACAGCATAAGAGACGACTATACACATGGACCTC
>NW_006417564.1:0-803 GCF_000296735.1 Chrysochloris asiatica | reverse complement strand
CCAGGATCGGACATTGTTTCGTTCTGCTGTGCATGGGGTCGCTATGAGTCGGTTCCGACTCGATGGCACCTGACAACAACAACAACAACAACCCAGTTGGTTTTTTTCAGCAGAGTGTTATTCATTTTCCAAATATTTGACTTTATTACCTTGATCTTCTTATTGTTGATTTCCTGTTTTATATCATTATGATCTGAAAAGATGCTTTGCAGTATTTTGATGTTTGTAAATTTATGGAGGTTTGCTTTGTGACCTAACACATGGAGAATTCTGGAGAATGTTACCTGTACACTGGAAAGTATATGTGTTGTGCTATTGTTGGGGTAAATGCTCTATTCAGATCTATGAGGTCAAGTTGGTTGCTTGTGCTGTTTAGTTCCTCTGTACCTTGTTCAAGTTTCTTTCTGCTTGTTCTATCCCTTTTCAAAAGTGGTGTGTTAAAATTTCCCACTATAATTTTAGATTTGTCTATAGATTTGTCTATTTTTTTTCAATTCTAATAGGGTTTGTTTTATATGTGTTGGTACTTTTTCATTGGGAGCATATATATTTATTATGGTTATGTCATCTTGCTCAATTGACCCTTAAATCATGAGATAGTGTCCTTCTTTATCTCTTATGCTGGTTTTTGTCTTAAAGTTTATTTTATGTAAAATTAGTATTGTCACGTCTGCTCATTTTTTATTGTTATTAGATTGGTATATTATTTTCTATCCTCTAATTTTTAGTCTGTTTTTGTAGATGGGTTAATTTCTTCTGTTTGTGTGTAAGGTGCATGTCTCTCTCTTCTCTCTGTCTTTTTT
>NW_006417563.1:2426-3991 GCF_000296735.1 Chrysochloris asiatica | reverse complement strand
AGAGACAGTGAGACCAGGCATGGAGATAGAGTTGATGGTGTAGACAGATGGTGTGGCTGGGGAGACAGGACTCAGGAAGGGAGAGGAGCTGCTTGCTGACAGCTGGGGGCATGCATGGAGGGGATTGTAATCATTGCAATGAAATGAAATACAATAGGATGAATATGAAACTGAAGTGGGACAGAGGCAAATAATGATGTATGTACAACCTTGGAACAACAGGGTTGTTGAATGGGGGAAAGGGAGGAAATAATGTTAAGATGCTTGGCTGTCTTTTGATTGTGAATTATGTGACAGTTTACATGCAAGAACATTAGTTTTACATTCATCCTAGTGTATATCGTTTCATTGACATGGTTACAATCCCCTCCATGCATCATCAACCAACCAAAGGGTATACACTATAAGCCTGCTCCCCAGTCGTCAGCACACAGCCCCTCTCCCTCTCTGTGTCTAAAGACCCCAGCTGCTCCATCTCTCCACGCTTGGCTGTCTTTTGAATCTTGGTTACCCTTGCCTACCATTGTGAAATAGACACTTGTGGCGGGGAGGAATAGCCAGAAACATCACAATAGAAAGCTTGTAAGTCTGTCTTCTGCCTATAACTGATTGGAATACCTAAAATGGGGCTAAAAACGTGTCCAGGTAAGGAGGCTTCCTGCATAGCCTCTGCATTACACAAGACTATAGGTGGAATTCTGAACAGCATGCAGAATCTTCTGAGGGGAAATTACCACTTGAAATAACAAGCAGACCAGCCTGGAGAAGCCACAAGAACAGAAGATACTTCCTGAAAGAAAGACTGACAGGAAAAATACAAAACAATATAGGCAGATCGACTGATTGCTACAAGAACAAGTTGCTCACCCAGGAGACATCAAGGCAAGTGGTCGGGTCCCCCTCAGGGCAAACTCCCTTCTACGACTCAATGGGAATACACGCCCTGATTGTGACCATGTTTGTCATCCATAAAGGGAAGTGAGGGAAAAGCAGCAATGAAGCTGCGAGCTGAGCCCTATAATGCTCAATAGACTTCGGTGAACCCGGATGGAGACCTGGTTGACCAGCAGTGTGGCAAGTCCAGGAGACTCTTAGACCCAGAGTCAGCAACATAGCCACAGAGGACTAGTGTGGAGAGTGAAACATCCAGCTGATAAGAAGAGAGGGCACATGCATAAGCACACCCACACTTGCAGATAATACCCACTTGACCTGGCTTCAATGACTGGATGATCAGAGCTCAACCAGAAGAAGAATGAAGAGGGGAAAAAGAATAATCTGATATAATTTGATGAATTTGACATACACCTATGGAAGCAGTAGCTCAAAAGAAGGAACAAATCTTCAGTGAGGATCATTCCCACTCCCTCCGCACATGCAGCGGACAGGGATGGGCAACTTGGACACTGGCTACCCAGAATGGGGGTGGGGTTACAGAGGCAACAAGTGACTGGCTTACAAGCTTTCAAGAGGGAACCTAGATCCAGAGGGCATGGAGCAAGGTAGAATCTCCACTGAGTAGTATCCATTCTGTCTAGTCCGGGCTGATGAAAGGAGATGCAGAT
>NW_006417563.1:0-526 GCF_000296735.1 Chrysochloris asiatica | reverse complement strand
ATGTATGATGTTCTTGATGTCATCCCACAACTCTTCTGGTCTTTGGTCTTTAGTGTTTAATGTATCAACTCTGTTCTTCAGATGATCTCTAAATTTAGGTGGGATAAATTCAAGGTCATATTTTGGCTCTCGTGGACTTGTTTTAATTTTCTTCAGCTTCGGTTTGAATTTGCATATGAGTAATTGATGGTCTGCTCCACAGTCTGCCACTGGCCTTGTTTTCACTGATGATATGGAGCTTTTCCACCTTCTCTTTCCACAGATGTAGTCAATTTGATTTCTATGTATTCCATTTGGTGAGGTCCATGTATATAGTAATTTCTTATGCTGCCTAAAGAAGGTATTTGAAATTAACAAATCATTGGTTTTTCAGAATTTTGTCATGCATTCTCCAGCATCATTTCTATCATCAAGGCCATGATTTCCAACTACTGATCCTTCCTCTTTGCTCCCAACCTTTGCATTCCTATAACCAGTAATGAGCAATACATCTTGATTGCATGTTTGATCAATTTTAGATTGAAGA
>NW_006417562.1:4245-4767 GCF_000296735.1 Chrysochloris asiatica | reverse complement strand
TTAGGGATTTAGGGCCAGGGCTAGGGCTTTTAGGGCTTTAGGGCTAAGACCAGGGTTGGGGGTTTAGGACTTGGTTTAGGATTCGGTTTACGGAAAGGCCTACGTCTGATAGGGCTTTAGGGCTATTGCTAGGGCTGTTAGGGCTTTAGGGCTAGGGCTAGGGCGAGGGCAAGGGCGAGGGCTCTTAGGGCTTTAAGGCTAATGGGTATGGCTAGGGCTGTTAGCGAGTTAGGGATAGGGATTGTGCTGTTAGTGCCTTAAGGCTAGGGCTAATGATAAGGATTTAGGGCTAGGGCTTTAGGGCTAGGTCTAGGCCTGTTAGTGCATTAGGGCTAGGGCTAGGGCTGTTAGGTTTTTAGGACTAGGAATAGGTCTGTTAGGGATTTAGGGCTAGGGCTAGGGCTAGTGTTGATAGGGCTTTAGGGCGATGGCTAGGGCAAGGGCGAGGGCTGTTATGGCTTTATTGCTACTGATAGGCTAGGGCTGTTAGGACTATTAGGGCTAGGGCTAGGTCTGTTAGGG
>NW_006417562.1:0-976 GCF_000296735.1 Chrysochloris asiatica | reverse complement strand
GCTTTATGGCTAGGTCTAGGGCTGTAAGGCCTTTAGGGCTAGGGCTAGGGCTGATAGGGCTTTAGGGCTAGGGCTAGATCTTTTAGGGTTTTAGGGCTAGGGCTAGAGCTTGTAGGGCTTTAACTCTAGGGCTAGTGCTGTTAGGGGTTTAGGGCTAGGACTAAGGATAGGGCTGTTAGGGCTTTAGGGCTAGGGCTAGGGCTGTAAGGGCTTTTGGGCTAGGGCTATATCTTTAAGGTAATAAGGGATAGGGCTAACGCTGTTAGGGCTTTAGGGCTAGGGCTAGGGCTACAGCTGTTAGGGCTTTAGGGATAGGACTACAGCTAGGGCTGATAGGGCATTACAGCTAGGGTTAGGGCTAGGGCTTATAGGGCTATATGGCTAGGGTTAAGGCTAGTGCTGTGAGGGCTTTAGGGCTAGGGCAAGGGCTGTTAGGTCTTTAGGGCAAAGGCCAGTGCTAGGACTTTAGGGTACATTTAGGGCTAGGCCTTGGGTTAGGGCATTAGGGAATGGGCCTTAGGGCTAGGGCTAGGGCTGTTAGGTCTTTAGGGCTAAGAGCAGGGCAGGGGATTTAGGGCTAGGTTTAGGGCTAGGCCTAGGTCTAGGGCTTTCAGGGCTTTAGGGCTAGGCCTAGGGCTAGGGCTCTTAGGGCTTTAAGGCTAGTGCTAGTTCTAGGGCTGTTAGGGCTTTAGGGTTAGGGCTAAGGCTATGCTTTAGGGCTAAGTCTAGGGCTAGGGCATTAGGGCAAGTGCCTTAGGGCTAGAGCTATGGCTGTTACGCCATTATGGCTATGGCTAGGGCTCTTAGGGCTTTAAGGCTAATGGGTAGGGCTAGGGATGTTAGTGAGTTAGGGATAGGGATTGGGTTGCTAGGGATTTTGGGATAGGGCTAGTGGTAAGGATTTAGGGCTTGGGCTTTAGGGCTAGGGCTAGGGCTTTTAGGGCGTTAGGGCTAAGACCAGGGTTGGGGGTTTAGG
>NW_006417561.1:3027-3878 GCF_000296735.1 Chrysochloris asiatica | reverse complement strand
GTTTGCAAGGTCATCTATGTAACAACAACAGTAAAATATTCCTCTGATTTAGTGCTTCCAAAAAGATTAAGTTACCAATATGACTCCCCTTAAGTTTTAAGCAGAAAATACATATTACAGTTTTGCATAATTGATTTTCTAGAGTCATGGATGCAATGCTAAATAATTAAAAACATGTTCTGATATTTTTGCATCAATATTTGTTACCTAATACATTCATGCTTGCTTGGCTTTACTAATACTCTCTGCACATTGAAAATAGTACGAAAAACAAATGATATCAGTTTGTAAGAGAGCTTTAATTAAAATAATAATGAGTACTTGACTCATTAAAATCAATAAAAATTGATTTCAGTCATAATAAAATATCATCTTTCTTCCTGACCTGTTGGTGGCCTTCCCTACTGATTCTTTCTTGGAAAGACTGACTTTCCTTTTCTTTTGGCATCTGTTACTCTGGTTTTCCTCATAGATCACATGAGAATTTTGGTTCTGTCTTTTTCTCCTTCTTATTTCATTCCCACCTCTTAAAATTAGCAATTGTAATTTTTCTTTCCCAGAGTCTCTTAATGTCTTTCCCTGTATGCATTGTTTTACTTTATAGTATTTCCACAACTTCAACAATTATCTCTATATATGTGATTTATATACTGTTTCTTTGACTTCAACCTCTTTCTAAATACCAATACTGCGTTTCTAATTGTATTAAGATATTTTCATTTGATATTTTACTGGCATATCAAATTCAATATGCCCACAAATGAACTTATTATCTTCTCAATATCATAAATTAATTCACCCTTTGGATTCTCAAAATGACAAGAAACCTGCAAATATCCATTAAATAATTA
>NW_006417561.1:0-752 GCF_000296735.1 Chrysochloris asiatica | reverse complement strand
ATGGCCAGGGGCTGATTGAGGAACAGATGAGCAATTGCTCTTAGGCATGCTTAGGTTGAAGCTGAAGAAAATGAAAACAAGTCCAGGACAGTCAAAATGTAACATTGAACATATCTCATCTGAATTTAGAGACCATATCGATATCATAGTTGATGAATTAGACACTAATGATCAAAGTCCGGAATAGCTGTGGGGTGATATCAGAAACATCATAGAGGAAGAAAGCAAAAGGTCATTGCTCTGAGGGTTGGAAATGTAAAAGTAGTTGTTTTGTAACAAAAGGAGGGGAGTGGTTGACTTTGCAGTCTAGGAGCGGGGGTCCCTGGGACCATCAAGTGAGAAGAGTGGAGTGTGGGACCCTACCCAGAGAAGCAGTGATGCCAGAGATGGAGGCAGAGATGATGATGTGGAGAGATGGAGTAGCTGGGGACTCTGAACACAGGAGGGAGAGGAGCTGTGTGCTGACAGCCAGGGGCAGGCTTGTAGGGTGTACCATTTAGTTGTATTTTGATGCATGGAGGGGATTGTAATCATTGCAATGAAATGAAACACGAAAGGATGAATGTAAAGCTGGTGTTCTCCCATGTAAACTATCACATAATTCATAATAAAAACTTTTTAAAAATTATTAAAAAGACAGGAGAAAAATACAAAAAGATCAAAGGGATGTCAGAAGAGACATCTCTGAAACTTGCTCTCCAGCTTAAAGATGCTAAAGTGAATGGAAGAAACAAAGAAGTAAAAGAGCTGAA
>NW_006417560.1:3558-4042 GCF_000296735.1 Chrysochloris asiatica | reverse complement strand
CTCTTGATCATATACTACCTCTTGAAATGGTTTAACATCAACCATTTCTTTTTGGTAGAGTTACTCTGTGTATTCATTCCATTTCCTTTTGATTTTTTTCTGCATCATTCAATAATTTGCCAAGAGAATCCTTCAATAATTAAAATCAAGGCTTGATTTTTTTCTTCACTTCCTGCTGCTTGAAAAATGGTGAGTGTGTTCTTCCCTTTTGGTTTTCTAACTCCAGGTCTTTGCACATATCATTGTGCAATATTTGACTTTTTCTTCTCGAGCTGACCTTTGAAATTTTCTGTTCAGCTCTTGTACCTCCTCATTTCTTCCATTTCCTTTAGCGTTTCAATGTCTCTTCTGACATCCATTTTGATCTTTTCCTCTTTCTTTTCTTCTTAATGACTTTTTGCTCTCTTTCTATATGGTTTTCTTGATGTCATCCCACAACTTTTCTGGTGTTTGGTCTTCAGTGTTTAATGTATCAAATCTGTTC
>NW_006417560.1:0-539 GCF_000296735.1 Chrysochloris asiatica | reverse complement strand
TTTTGCAGAATTCTATGATGCGTTCTCCAGCATCATTTCTATCACCAAGGCCATATTTTCCAAATACTGATCCTTCCTCTTTGTTGCCAACCTTTACATTCCAAACACCATTAATGATCAATACATCTTTTTTTTTTAATGCTTTATTGTGAATTATGTGATAGTTTACATGAGAGGACATTAGCTTCACATTGATCCCATCATATATCATTTCCTTGCAATGCATCATCCATCAACCAAAAGGTATACCCCGCAAGCCTGACCCCCGGTAAACAGCACAAAGGCCCTCTCCCCCTCCAGGTCCAAAGTCCCTAGCCACTTCATTTCTCCACACCATCATCTCTGCCTCCATCTCTGGTGTCGCTGCTTCTCTGGGTAGGGTCCCATTCTCCACTCTTCTCCTTTGATGGTCCCAGGGACCTCCAGTTGTACACTGCAAAGTTAAGCCCTCTCCTCGCTTTGCCACAAAACGTCTACCTTTACATTTCCAGCCCTTACAATCAGTCCTGATAACCATTATTCACTATTGTATTGCAAGA
>NW_006417559.1:2763-3507 GCF_000296735.1 Chrysochloris asiatica | reverse complement strand
GTACTGACTCGATGGCACCTAACAACAACAACTATAGGAATTATAATACTGCTAATCTGTCTAATTGTCCCCTGTTTATTAAAAGTGGTGTCTCATGGTGCAGTTAATACTATTAGGTTGGAAGAGTTCTTTGCCCTGCTGGAGTCTGCTCCATCTGTCTCAGAAATGGGAGCTGTGTGCTAGGTAACACAGCAAGATGTTTTCATAACTTGGGCCCTTCCCATGCTAGATCAGACTGCATTAGAGCTTCTCATTTCTCAACACCCCCATTCAGCAAGAAACAACCAGACAGAAGTGACATTCACATCCCAAGATTGAGAAATTAACAACAAAAAGGAGGAAATGAAACGGGGCACTATGGGTTAAAGTACTGGACTGCAAGGTCGATTTGAACTGCAAGGTCAGTGGTTCAAGCTCACCAGTTCAAGGTCAATTTGAATTGCAAGGTCAGTGGTTCAAGCTCACCAGGTTCAACCCCACACAAGTTTGCTATGAGCAGAACCGACTCAAGGCGGCACTTAACAACTAGCTACATTTTATAATTAATCACTCTTTTTCAATCTCTAAAGCTGAACTTGTGGCTCAAACAAGGGACAGCTCTCCTCCTGGGAACAAAGACAAAATCAGCAAATGGCAACAGTGGAAATAGTCACTGTGTTCTGGGTGTGATCACCCTAACTACTGGAATGGAAAAACGATACATCAGTGCCTGACCACAAGTCCCATGATAGTGATTTTCTCCCC
>NW_006417559.1:0-668 GCF_000296735.1 Chrysochloris asiatica | reverse complement strand
GCATCAAGAGAAGATGGAAGGAATACACAGAGTCATTGTACGAAAAGGAAATGGTTAATGTTCAACCATTGCAAGAGACCATATGATCAAAAGTCAATGATACTCAGGAAGTCCAAAGTGTGTTGAAGGAATTGGCAAAGAACAAGCCACCAGGAATTGATGGAATAAAAACGGAAATCTTTCAAGAAAGTGAGGCGGCACAGGAGGCACTCACTCATCTCTACCAAGCAATTTGGAAGACAGCTATTGGCTGACTGATTGGAAGAGATCCATTTTTGTGCCCATTCCAAAGAGAAGTGACCCAACAGAATGCGGAAATCATTGGACAATCTCTCTGATATCTCAAGTGAGTAAAGTTTTGCTAAAGGTAATACAGATACGGCTACAATCATACATTGACAGAGAGCTTCCAGAGGTTCAAGCTGGATTCATCACTGCTGATGTCCGATGGATCTTGGCTGAAAACAGAAAATATCAGAAAGATTTACTCGTGCTTTATTGACTACACAAAGGCTTTTGATTGTGTAGATCATGACAAGCTATGGACAACATTGCAAAATCTGAGTATTCCAGAACACTTAATTGTACTTCTGAGGAATCTGTACCTGGACCAAGAAGCAGTTGTTTAAATAGAGCATGGAAACACTGAATGTTTTAAAATTGGGAAA
>NW_006417558.1:2759-3769 GCF_000296735.1 Chrysochloris asiatica | reverse complement strand
TTTTTATGCTTTCTGATTGCCTCCAGGTAGATGTGATCAGGAAATGGGCTTTCCTTTTCACTCTTCTTAAGAAATTTCAAGATGCCACTGTTGGTTGTTTTGACGTAACTTAGGATTTAATTTTTGGCCTATTTCTTTTTTTGTCTGCTTGTCCCGCTCTACAATCCCCGTTCAGGCCTTTTTTTCTAGTTATAAACAGTTTAGGGCCAACTGTGGCCGTTTGGTTTTAAGTGGAAACTGTCTCTCTAAATTTCTAGGAGATCTGTGCACATGCGTAGTAGAACCCTCCGAGGGTAGGCCTGGGGTGTCCACTAGCTCAGGCACCCTTATAGTCACCAGAATGGAGGTGGGCAGACAGCAAGGAACCAACAAAGAGATAGCAAAAGAGAAGAATGTCCACACCTCTATCTCCGTGGCTCTGTCAGGCGTGGCTGTTCCGATCCTTTTCCTGCTTGGCCCCACACAAGATGGCGGCTCCTGAAGTAGCTGAGTATCCCAAATCAGAAAGCAATGGATTTCCTGCTTCTGCCACAAACTCCCCCAGTTTCCAACCTTCTAAATATTCCTTTATATGTGGTTCAGAATTCTGGCACTATCCCCTGAGCTTGCTTGGTCTTGTATTCTGTGTTGTTGCCAGCAGAGCTCCTCACTGCACTTCCACCTGATCTGCCTTCTTGTTTGTTCTTACTCCTTCCATCTTCTCTTGATGTTTTCTGCATCATTCAATAATTTGTCCAGAGAATCTTTCAATGGCTAAAGTCGAGGCTTGAAATTTTTCTTCAGTTTCCCCAGCTTGAGAAATGCTGAGTGTGGTCTTCCTTTTTGGTTTTCTGATTCCAGATCTTTGCACATTTTATTGTAATATTTGGCTTTATCTTCTAGAGCTGATCTTTGAAATTTTCCATTCAGGTCTTAGACCTCCTCATTTCTTCCATTTGCTTAAGCATCTCTAAGCTGGAGAGAAAGTTTCAGTGTCTCTTCTGACATCCATTTTGACCTTTTCCTTCTTT
>NW_006417558.1:0-524 GCF_000296735.1 Chrysochloris asiatica | reverse complement strand
ACCTAACAACAACAATAACAAAATGTTGGTAAGATTGTTGAATGACTGGAGAGCTCATATATTTCCCGTGTGAGTTTAACTTGGTATAACCAATTTGGAAATTTTCTTGACAGTATCTTCTAAACCCAAACAGAAGCTTAGCATATAGCCAAATAATTCTACTTACAGTAGAAATGTATGCTAATGTTCATCAAAGATATATACAATAATGATCACAGCAGTATTTTTAATTGTAGCTCCTAACTGAAAACAGCCCAGATGGCAATCAGCAAAAGATTGGACAAATTGTGACATATTTATATAATGCAATACCATATGGTAATGCAGATAATAAACACATACTATGGATGTATTTTTCAAACATGATATTGAATAAAAGAAGTTAAACATAAATGATTACATTTATAGAAAGTTCAAAACCAGACAAAGCTAATCTAGGTAAACCCACTGTCATCAAGCTGATTCCAACTCACTGCAACCCTGTAAAGTGTTCCCAAGGCAATAAATCTCTACGGGAACAGGAA
>NW_006417557.1:3214-4976 GCF_000296735.1 Chrysochloris asiatica | reverse complement strand
CGGAACAGCTGGTAGTTTCGAACCGCTGACCTTAAGGTTCGCAGCCCGATTCGTAACCAAACAGACCCAATTTGCAGACGAAAGAAAAACAGAAACAACAAAGAACCCTCTGGAACAGCAAACACAGCGAGATATGAGTAAAATAAGTTGGTTTTAAGCCATAATTTTTTTTTTTTTTTTTTGTAATTTGATATGGAGAATAATTTGGAGATTCTTCTAGCATGCTTTTACATGAAAATGAATGCAACTTGTCTTGATTTAGTTGTATCTGTTTTTATTCAGACAAAAAGTCATTTGGAGAAAAGAGAATCAAAACGTACACAAAAATTGAACCTGGAAAAAGAATACTTTTAACACCCATTGTAATACCCCCCTCCCATGCAATTTGATAAGTTTGACTCCATACGTGGGTATCTTTCAAAGTATCATATCAGACATTTTTGTTGTCTGTCCCCACTAGTCAGGCCCCTAATTCAGAGTGACCCTGTGCACAGTGGGACAAACCGCTGCTCGGTTCAGCATCGCCCCCACAACCTGCTGTGACCAACATGGTGTCACAGGCCAATTTCCAGTAGATCACCAGGCCTTTCTTCTTAGTCTTAGTCTGGAAGCCCCGCTGAACCCCCTTCAGCTCCACAGCAACACTGACAGAGGGGTGGCTGTCAATGGGGCCTGTTAGCTGGGAACTGGACTTGGGTATCCCACAGGAAGGTCAGAGTTCTACTGTTGGTCCGTTGGTACCATAATGCAGGGCACACAAACAAAGGTGTGTTTTCAGGTGCAGCAAAAAGCAAGTCTGTGCAGTGGTCAGCTCCTGCAAGGGCTTTCACCCGGACCCCAGTCTGGAGAACGCCTCTCTCAGCACCCACTGTCCTGGGAGACAGAGCTGTGAACCTGAGGCAAGGCGAGGCTACGGCTCCTGGGGAACCTGTGTGTCCCCTCTCTGCCCCAACCCCGTTATCGTGCCATTGTGGAAGCTTTTCCCTGAGAGCGACCTGACCCTTTGGATGTGACAACTCCCAGTCCCACGGCCCTGGGTCATTGGGACAAAGCCATCAGACCCAGAGCTGGCCACACTACTAAATACCACATAGAACCCTATAGGAACAGGCTGCTGACAAAGGCAGCCACAGCTATCTGAGTCTCATTTCCAGTCCAGGAGA
This sequence comes from Chrysochloris asiatica, assembly GCF_000296735.1. Lineage (NCBI taxonomy): Eukaryota > Metazoa > Chordata > Mammalia > Afrosoricida > Chrysochloridae > Chrysochloris > Chrysochloris asiatica. The sequence continues at coordinate 3,813 of NW_006417557.1, read as the reverse complement.
CAGGGTGGGTGGTCCAGGGGGGCGGCGAGGGAATCTGGGGTAGGGGCAGTGTGAGGGAGGAAAAACGCTCCATGAATCATCGCCAAAATTAGTAGCGTGTCTGCAAGGACATTTAAGTTGTCACTGGTCTTTCCAAAAGGTAGACGAGCTTTCACAAGAGCCTTTAGGAGACAGATGGTCAGACTGAAATGAAAACACCAGCTCCGGGACCAATCCCAAGGGGTTCTGGGTGCCGCTGGGTAAGCACTGCACTACTAGGTTGGCAGTTGGAACCCACATCGTCTCCAAGAGAAAAAGATGAGGCTTTCTGCTTTCATAAAGACCTACAGATTTGGAAACCCTATACGGGGTCACTATCAGTTGGAACTGACTTAACGGTAGGGGGTTTAGGGTCAATCCCTCCTAACAGCAGTGGCCATGATGACTTGGGATCCCAGGTGTCGGTGTGTGTAAGGGTACAACTGTGCCTACAGGGTTCTCAGTGCATGATTTTTCATAAGTAGATTACACTCATGGTGCCCCCGTGTGTGTCAGAGTAGAACTGTGCTCACAGGGTTCTCAGTGGATGATTTTTCATAAGTAGATCCCACTCATGGTGC
>NW_006417557.1:0-474 GCF_000296735.1 Chrysochloris asiatica | reverse complement strand
CTATGGAAGAAAGGTCTAGAGATCTGCTTCGGTAGCGATTGTTGTTGTTGTCAAGTGTCCCGAGTCAGTTCCTACTCAGAGTGACCCTCTAAGTCCGAGGCTGTAAATCTTTGTGGAAACAGAAAGCCTCACCCTGTTCCTGTGGAGCGACTGGTGGGCTCGAACCACCAGTCCCGTGACCCATAGTCCAGTGCTAATCCTACAGAGCCACATAAGAATTGTTGTTGTTAAGTGCCATCCAGTCGGTTCCAACCCATAGCAACCCTGTGTAGGGTTTCCAAGGAGCAGCTTGAACTACCGACCTCGCAGTTCAAAGGGCTCTGCAGTCTGGCGCATTAGCCCACAGCGCCACACCAGTACTCCCTCCTCATAAGGATTGTTGTTGTTGTCAGGTGCCATCGAGTCGGAACCGACCCATAGCGACCCCATGCACAGCAGAACGAAACAATGTCCGATCCTGGGCCAACACTACCA
>NW_006417556.1:2117-3735 GCF_000296735.1 Chrysochloris asiatica | reverse complement strand
AAGGGCATCCTTGTCTGGTTCCTGCTTGCAAAAGGAAGGCTTTTAGTTTCTCTCATTGAGAGTAATGTAGGCTGTTGGTTTTGTATATATGCTCTTAAGTATGTGAGGAATTTCCCTTCAGTTCCTACTTTGTTGAGTGTTTGTATCAGGAATGGATGTTGGATTTAGTCAAGTGCCTTTTCTACATCAATCGATATGATCATGTGATTCTTTTCTTTTTTCTTATTTTTATGATGGATTATGTTGATTGTTTTTCTAGTGTTGAACCATACTTGCATCCTTGATATGAATCCCACTTGATCATGATGTATTGTATTTTTAATGTGCTGCTGGATTCTGTTGGCTAGGATTTTGTTGAGAATTTTTGCATCTAGGTTCATGAGGGATATTGGTCTATAATATTCTCTCTTAGTGACGTTCTTCCCTGCTTTTGGTATGAGGGTTATGCTTTCTTCATAAAATGTATTAGGAAGTTTTCCATCCTCCTCTCGTTTCTGGAATAATTTGAGTAGAATTGGTGATAGCTCTTGCCTGAATGTTTGGTAGAACTCACCAGTGAAGCCATCTGGGCCTGGAAGTTTTTTGGTTGGGAGTCTTTTGATGACCTGATCAATTTCTTTTTTTTGTTATGGGTCTGTTCAGGTTTTCTACGTCACTCTGTGTAGGTTTAGGTAGGTCGTGTTTTTATAAAAATGTGTTAATCTCTTCTAAGTTTTCAAATTTGTTGGAGTACAACTTTTCATAGTATTCTTTTATTACCCTTTTGATTTCCTTTGGTTCCATTGTGACATTGCCCATGTGGTTTCTAATGTGTGTTATTTGTCTTCTCTCTCTTTTCTATTGTTAGGTTTGCCAATGGTTTGTCAATATTGTCAGTCCTTTCAAAGAACCAGCTTCTTGTCCTGTTGATTCTTTCTAAAGTTTTCCTGTTTTCTATCTCATTTATTTCTGCTCTAATCTTTATTGTTTCTTTTCTTTTGGTGACTGTAGGGTTCCTCTGTTGGTCTGTTTCTAATTGTTGTAGATGTTGTGTTAATGTGTTAATTTTAGTTCTTTCTTCTTTTTGGATGTATGCATTTATTGCAATAAATTGTCCTCTCAGCACCACTTTCACTATGTCCAGAGTTTTTGGTATGTTGTTTTTTTCATTCTCATTTGTTCCTAGGAACTTTGTGAATTTACGTTATATGTCTTCTACTACCCATTTGCTTTTCAGCAGGGTGTTATTCAGTTTCCATGTATTTACCTTTATTTCCTTGATCTTCCTGTTGTTGATTTCTAATTTCATAGCATTGTGGTCTAAGAAGATGCTTTGTAATGTTTTGATATTTGTAAATTTATGTAAGTTTGTTCTGTAGCCTAACTCATGGTCTATTCTGGAGAATGTTCCATGGGTACTGGAAAAGAATGTGTATTGTGCTGTTGTTCTGTTGAATGCTCTGTACACATCTATGAAATCCAATTGGCTGATTGTGTTATTTAGTTACTCTGTATCTTGGTCAAGTTTCTTTCTACTTGTTCTATCCCTTTTTGAAAGTGGTGTATTAAAATCATCCATGATTATTATAGATTCATCTATTTCTTCAAATCTATTAGAGTTTGCTTGATATGTTTTGGA
>NW_006417556.1:0-1427 GCF_000296735.1 Chrysochloris asiatica | reverse complement strand
CCAAGAAGAATGAAGTCCTTGACAACGTCAATCTTTTCTCTGTTGATAAGAATATTGTTTATTGGTCCAGTGGTGAGGATTTTTGTTTTCTTGACATTGAGATGTAATCCATACTGAGGCTGCGCTCTTTGATTTTCATCAGTAAATGTTTTAAGTCCTCTTCACTTTCAGCAAGCAACGTTGTATCATCTGCCTATAGCAGGTTGTTAATGAGTCTTCCTCTAATCCTGATGCCACGATTTTCTTCATAGAACCCAGCTTCTCGAATTATTCACTCAGCATACATGTTGAATAAGTATGCTGAAAGAATACAACCTTGTGGCACACCTTTCTTAATTTTAAAACTTTCATTGTTCCCATGTTCTGTTTGAACAACTGCTTCTTGGTCTAGGTACAGATTCCTCATAAGTGTTCCAGAATACTTATACTTCGCAATGTTGTCCATAGCTTATCATGATCCACACAATTGAAAGACTCTGCGTAGTCAATAAAGCACAGGTAAATATCTTTCTGATAGTCTCTGCTTTCAGCCAAGATCCATCAGACAGCAGCAATGATATCCCTCATTCCACAGCCTCTTCTGAATTCAGCTTGAGCCTCTAGAAGTTCTCTGTCAATGTATGATTGTAGCAATTAGCTTGGTATATTTTTTTCCATCCTTTGACTTTTAATCTGTTTTTGTCTCTGTGTGTAAGATCGTGTTTTATTATCCATTCTACCACCCTCCGTCTCTTAACTGGTGCATTTCATCAATTTACATTCAGTGTAATTGTCGATGTTGTTGTTAGGTGCCATCGATTGGTAGGTATGGATTAATTGCCGCTATTATGTTTTGTTCTTTTGTGGTGCTGCTACTTTCTTTGTTTTGAGTGTCTTCCTGTGCTGAGATAATGGTTTTTTTGTCTTTCTTGACAGTTTCTTCAAAGTTTTAATGTTTCCATATTCTTCTTGGATTTTCATTTTCTTGGTATGTTGTGAAGTGTTAATTTTCTTTGGGGTTACCATATAGTCCATATCCTGTAATCTACCAACCTTCTCACCATCTGGATCTCTGCTCCTATGTGTTTACCTTCTTGTACATTGTGATTGTTTTGGTCATAGACTGACCTCCCAGATCCTCTGAAACTGTTCTTACAGTTTTGTTCTGTTCTTGGCTCTTTCATTTGTCAATTGAGTTCCAGGAAGTGCTGCCACATATGTCAATCTCTGGTTGCCATCTGTTCTTGTTGGTTCTCAGTCCACAGAACTCCCTTTAGTATATTTTGTAATGTAGGGTTGGCTTTGGCAAACTTCCTTAGCTGCTGTTTATCCTGGAATGTTTTGATTACTCTGTCATATTTGATTGATAACTTTGCTGGATAAAGAATTCTTCGTTGTCAATTTTTTTCTTTCAGGGTTTTGTATATGTCTCCCCATTGCCTTCTTGC
>NW_006417555.1:2358-2894 GCF_000296735.1 Chrysochloris asiatica | reverse complement strand
TTTTCTACTTCACTTTGTGTAAGTTTTGGTAGGTTGTGTTTTTCTACAAATGAATCCATCTCTTCTAAGTTTTCAAATTTGTTGGAGTACAACTCTTCATGTTGTTGTTGTTAAGTGCTGTTGAATTAGTTCCGACCCATAGCAACTCTGTATAGGGTTTCTGAGAAGAAGCTGGTGAGCTTGAACCGCCAACCTTGCAGTTCAAACAGCTTTACAGTCTGGCGCATTAACCCACAGCGCCACACCAGGACTCCCAACTCTTCATAGTATTCTGTTTTTATCCTTTTGATTTTGTTTGGTTTCATTGTGACATCGCCCATGTGGATTCTAATGCAACTTATTTGTGTCTTCTCCCTCTTTTCTTTTGTTAAGTTTGCCAATGGTTTGTCAATTTTATTAATCCTTTCAAAGAACCAGCTTCTTGTCCTCTTGATTTATATATTGTTTTTATCTGTTTTCCATCTCATTTATTTCTGCTCTTATCTTTATTATTTATTTTCTTTTGCTGACTGTAGGTTCCCTCTGTTGGTCTGTTT
>NW_006417555.1:0-1380 GCF_000296735.1 Chrysochloris asiatica | reverse complement strand
CTCCTTGGAAACCCTATATAGGGTTGCTATGGGTCGGAATCACCTCAACGGCACTTAACAACAACAACAATGCTCTACTGCACTATTGTGGGATAATGCGCTAGACTGCAAGTTTGGTTTGTAGCCCAAAGTCTGCAGTTCAAACTCACCAGACGCTTCTCAGAAACCCTATACTTAGTCTCTCTGAGTCGGAACAATAACAACAACAATGACCTCAAACCATGGTATTAAGAATCATTACACAGTACATTCATTACACAGTAATATGCATGAAAGAGGCTTGAAATTTAAAATATCTTAAAATAAGTAAATATCTAGGAAACTCCAAGTAATCTGATGAAGACACAAAGTAAAATTGTCTTCCTGTCCCCTCATCACTTATTTCAAATAGGAAAACAATCTGAAGGATTACAGAATGCTCACAAATTGGAATTCTCACAAATGTCACTCAGTAGATAGCAATATTTTATTCAATGTAGTTTTCTGGTGTGGCTCTGTAGGGTAAGCACTGGACTGCAAACCACAAGGCTGGCAGTTCAAACCCACCAGCTGCTCCTGGGAAATCCTATGCAGGGTCGCTGTAAGTCAGAACCTACTCGAGTATACTTAACAACAACAATGATATGCTGCATATGGAGTACTGGTGTGGTGCTATAGGATAAGCACGGGACTGCACCCACAAGTTCAGAAATTTGAGTCCAGCAGTTTCAGCCTAGCAGCCACTCTGACAAAAACATGAGGCTTTCTGTTCCCTTAGAAGCCACGTAAAGTTGCTGTGAGTTGCAACGGACTCAAAGGCACCGAACAACAACAACATAGAGTATATCCGTAGAGAAATTTGGGGAGCAACATGTTAAAGCTAGAAATTAATCCCTGTGTCTACACTGTACAGATCAGAAGCAACTATGATTAAGCACTGTTGGTGGTGGTGGTGCTATCATGTCAGTACTGACTCATATAGACTATGCACAACAGAATGAAATACTGCCTGATCTGGGCCAACCTCACAATCATTGCTACACTTGAGACCAATGATGTTGCCACATTGCCAATCCATTTATCTCGCTGGGGTCTTCCTCTTTTTCACTGACCCTCCACCTTACCAAACATGATATCCTTCTCCAGTGACTGGTCCTTCCTGACAAAATGTCTGAAGTATGAGAGACAAAGTCTGGTCATCCTGGCTTCAAAGGAGCACTCTAGCTGTACTTCTTCCAACACAGACCTATTTGTTCTTTTGGCAGTCCATGATACTTTCAATATTCTCCTCCAACACCATAACTCAATTGCATCGATTCTTTTATGGTCTTCCTTATTCACTGTCCAACTTTCACATGCATATGAGGTTATTGAAAATACCATGGCTTGCATCAGGCACAC
>NW_006417554.1:2956-3857 GCF_000296735.1 Chrysochloris asiatica | reverse complement strand
ATGTAGTCAATTTGATTCTTTTGCATTCTATCTGGTGAGATCCAGATACATACTCACCTTTCATATTGTTGAAAAAGGTTTGTTTTACCAATGAATAATTCATTCGTCTTGCAAATTTCTATAATTCTGCAGGTTCATTTCTATGAGCAAGGCTGTATTTTCTAACTACTGATTCTTCCTCTTTGTTTTCAACTTTTGAAGTCCAATCACCAGTTATCAATGCATCTTGATTACATGTTTGATGAATTTCAGACTGAAGAAGCTTGTGGATTTCTTTAATTTCTTCATCACTCCCTTTAGTGGTTGGTGCGTGCATTTGAATAATAGTGATATTAACTGTTCTTCCTTGTAGGAGTATGGGTATTATACTGTCACAGGCAGCATTATACTTCAAGACAAATCCTGAACTGCTCTTTTTGATGAATGGGACACCATTTATTCTCTATTTGTCATTTCCAGAATAGTAAACTATATGATTGTCTGATTCAGAATGATCAACACCAGTCCAGTTCAGGAGTCCAGGTGTAATACTCTAGGATAAGCACTGGACTGCTAACTGTAAGGTAGGCAGTGCAAACCCACCTCACACTCCTAGGAAATGTTAAGCACTTAACAATGCTTAAAATATTGATGTTTTTTTTTTACAACTTCCAATTTTTCCACATTCTGATTATTAATTGATGTTTGTAGCTGTTTCTTCCTGTTTTTAGTTGCTTTACATTAGTTCAACGCCGTCCATATCATTAACCTCAACTCTAATTTGAGAAGGCAAATCTTACCCAGTCGCATTTTCAGTTCCTTTCAATCTGAGGAACCCATCTCCCAAGACTGTATCAAATAGTGTATTCATAAGATGTTCAAAGCCTAACCATTCCTAAGTGACCCACCTCTCCTTCTACTT
>NW_006417554.1:0-726 GCF_000296735.1 Chrysochloris asiatica | reverse complement strand
CTTGGAACATGACTAGAAGCAAACTTAACCTCATTATTGTTGATAATAAATTTGTACTTGTCACTGTAGCTTGACAATTCCAAAGATAAGTCTTATTAACAGTAAACCTCAATTTGTTATGTTTAAGCATCACTGATTTTTACCCACAAAAATTGAAAATTAAAATGGAAAATACCTTTTATATCACATAAAAAAACATAAAGTACTAAAGAATAAACTCAACAAAATTATGTAAAATTGCTTTATTAAGATAATATATATTAAAACATTTCTAAGAGAATTAAGAAATAAATAAGTAGATGTAGACATGACCCATGTTAAGAATTAGAAATCTGTGTTTGTTAAGATGTTCAATCTTTCCAAATTGACTTGCAGCTGTAAATAAGTTTTAGCAGAAAATTTTTAAAGATGTGTTAAAAAGCCGCTTCCAAAATGTATATGAAAATGTTAAGAAATTAAAACAGCCCAAATAATCATGAAAAGTAATAATTAAAAAAAGTTGGAGTATTACATCACTTTATTTCAAGAATTATTTAAGAACTTCAGTAACCAAGAGAGTGTAATGATGGCATAAATATATTCTGTGAAACAGAGTAAGATCCAGAAATGGATTTTAACATATACAGTTTACTGATTTTTGATTATAACACCAAATTAATTTAGTGAGGAAAAGAAAGTCTTTCAAAAAATGCTCTAGATTAAATTTTTTTAAAAAAGTTTTTATTG
>NW_006417553.1:3296-4468 GCF_000296735.1 Chrysochloris asiatica | reverse complement strand
TGCATAGGGTCACCTATGAGTTGGTACCGACTCAATGACACCTAAAAACAACAACAAGAGGTCTGTGTAGCATCTAATTTTGGTTTTAATTTGCAGTGCTTTAATGACTGACTACATGGCACCTAACAACAACAACAACAACAATGAATGATGATGTTGGGAATATTTTGATAGAGTTATTTTCCATACCCATTACTCATCCCTCAGTTTGTAACACTCTAGTTCCTTGGGTGTTACTATGATGCTGGAAGCTATGTTACTGGTATTTTGAATGCTGGCATGGTCATCCATGGTGGACAGATTTTAGATGAGCTTTCAGACAACAGCAGACTCAGAAAAAGGAGAGGCAGACAACTACCGAATGTTTAACCATAGATAACCTATCAATACCAGTGAAAAACTCACATAGTACCAACATATACAATATTGAAACCTGATGCATAGCACCAGAATATTGTCAGATACAGTGCCAGAAAATGAGCCCCTCAGGTTGAAAGGCCCTTTAAATATGACTGGTGAAGGGCTGCCTCCTCAAAATAGTATTGACTGTGATGATGTGACCTTCATTTGCTTATGGAGCATAACTCAAAATGAGGAGAAACAGCTGAAAACATCCTTTAAAATTGGAACATGGAATGTACAAAGTGTGAATCTAGGAAACTGGAAGCTGTCAAAAATGAAATGGAATGTATAAACATCGATATCATGGGCATTAGTGAACTGAAATGGGATGGTTTTGGCCATTTTGAATCTGACAATCACATGGTTTATTATGTGATACAAACCAGACTAATTGAAGAGGAATGGCATTGCATTAATCATCAGAACAACTTATCAAGATCTGTCTTGAAGTACAGCACTGTCGGTGATAATATCCATGCACTTATAAGGAAGACCAGCTAATATAGTAACTATTATTCAAATTTATGCATCAACCACTAAAGTCAGTGCTAATGAAATTGAAGAATTCTATATGAACGAGGGATATCATTGCTGATTTCTGAATGATCTTGGCTGAAAGCAAAGAATATCAGAAAGATGTTTACCTGTGCTTTATTGACTATGCAAAGGCTTTCAATTGTGTGAATCATGCCAAGCTATGGACAACATTGCGAAGTATGAGTATTCCAGAACACTTAATTGTGCTCATGAGGAATCTGTACCTGGACCAA
>NW_006417553.1:640-1236 GCF_000296735.1 Chrysochloris asiatica | reverse complement strand
CTTTACCAAATGTTTGGAAAAGATCCATATTTGTGCCTGTTCCAAAGATACATAACACAAAACAGTGTAGAAATCATAAAACACTATCATTAATAATCACATGCAAGTAAAACTTTGCTAAAGATAATAATAATAAAAAAAAAATAATTGAGACAGTACAGACTGCCAGAGGTTCAAGCTGGGTTCAAATGAGGAAGTGGAATGAGAGATCTCATTGCTGACATCAGATAGATCTTGACTGAAAGCAGAGCAAATCAGAAAGATGTTTACCTATGCTTTATTGACTACGCAAAGGCTTTCAACTATGTTGATCATGACAAGTTATGCATAACACTTTAGAGAATGAGTATTTTGGAACACTATTGTGCCCATGAGGAACCTGTGCATAGACCAAAATGTAGCTTTTTATTTTATGTATTTACTTTTTTTAAACAGAATAAGGGAATACTGAGTGGTTTAAAGTCAAGAAAAGTGTTCCCCATGGTTGTATTCTTTCACCATAGTTATTAAAATGTATGCTGAGCAAATAATCTGAAAAGATGGATTGTATAATGAAGAATGTAACATTAAGGCTCATTAACCACCTGCAGTATGCT
>NW_006417553.1:0-540 GCF_000296735.1 Chrysochloris asiatica | reverse complement strand
TAACACAAAACAGTGTAGAAATCATAAAACACTATCATTAATATCACATGCAAGTAAAACTTTGCTAAAGATAATAAAAAAAAAACTAACTGAAACAGTACAGACTGCCAGAGGTTCAAGCTGGGTTCAAATGAGGAAGAGGAATGAGAGATCTCATTGCTGACATCAGATAGATCTTGACTGAAAGCAGAGCAAATCAGAAAGATTTTTACCTATGCTTTATTGACTACGCAAAGGCTTTCAACTATGCTGATCATGACAAGTTATGCATAACACTTTAGAGAATGAGTATTTTGGAACACTATTGTGCCCATGAGGAACCTGTGCATAGACCAAAATATAGCTTTTTATTTTATGTAAATACTTTTTTTTTAAACAGAATAAGGGAACACTGAGTGGTTTAAAGTCAAGAAAAGTGTTCCCCATGGTTGTATTCTTTCACCACAGTTATTAAAATGTATGCTGAGCAAATAATCTGAAAAGATGGATTGTATAATGAAGAATGTAACATTAAGGCTCATTAACCACCTGCAGTATGCT
>NW_006417552.1:3364-3929 GCF_000296735.1 Chrysochloris asiatica | reverse complement strand
ATTTATATCATCATTTCATATTTGTTGTCTTTTCAGTTGGGACATTGATGGAATCATTTATTTCCAAATAGTTATCTTAGCATAGTTTGTTGAATGATAATTGGGAAGGTCTGGATTTTACACAGTTTGGGAGGAGGAGGCAGTGGGTGATAGACGCCTGAGGAAACGCTGACGTCAGGGAAATCGAGGATAAATTGAGACTCTGAGAAGAATTTCTGCCAATCATTCTAATCTGCACAAAGGTGAGTGGAGGGTTAGGGGCCAGTTATGCAGCAGGTGCACAGTTATCTTTAAACCCTTCAACCCTGTTCAGGAGGGACAATTCTGTTAGCTTTCAAAGTTCAACTTTCAAAACTGCCCTTGCCTAGAACTAGTATCTGTTATAGCTATCTGCTGTCCTCTGCTGGCTAAAATAAATAACTACAATATTACAAATGAGTTTTTTCTTATTGAAATTTTCATATAGTCACTCAACAAGTATTTATGGGTGCCTATGAAGTGTCCTGAAGGAGCTCTGGTAGCGTAGTGGTTACGAATCGGGCTGCGAACCTTAAGGTCAGCAGTT
>NW_006417552.1:0-929 GCF_000296735.1 Chrysochloris asiatica | reverse complement strand
GGCTTTCTACTCCCGTAAAGATTTACTCCCTCGGAAACCCTGTACAGGGTCGCTATGGGTCGGAACCGACTCGACGGCACTTAACAACAACAACAGTCTCAAATTAGTTTCCTAGCCTTGAGGATCTTACCACAGCCATGATTTTCTCAAAGCTGCCAGTCGTGTATATACCCAGAGTTTCCAATAGAGGGCACTGTTCACCTTGTTAGGAAGCCAGACAGCCACAGAGTTGTCCCACAATGGCAGATGGAGATACATGAGTGCTTCTCCGTGACAGTGCTGGGGTGATCCAAGAAGACTTCCCACAGGAGCAGAAATGAGCCTGGCCTTGGAGTTGGAAAAATCGAGAGGATACCACAAACTTGTGACTGTGAGGAAAAAAATTTCATCAGAATTATTTGGGAAGCCATGACTAAAGTACTCTGCTTAGCACAGAGGACTATTCATAGTAGGTACAGAAACAATTTTGAACCAGGATGGAGAATCCTTGAGGGTCAGGCCACAGGACTGACCTCTGTTAGTGTCCTGGGCCCATCCCTTTAGAGTCAGAGCCTGGTAAGTAGGCAGGGCCCACCCATCATGCTGTTTGGAACAGTCACAGCAAGACAGACTCCTGAGTGAAGCCACTGATGGGTTACTAGATTGGGAGGCAGTGGAAGGTGTGGCCACTTGGGTTTGATTGTAAGGCTTAAAATCACCATCCCAAAAGAGCAAGTGAGGACTGCACGCCAGTTCTCACTCCTCTCATCTAGTGATAGACTCTCCTAGAAGGATCCTTTGTCTGCTGTTCACAAAGGCTCATGTGGGTCGCCCGTGGTCTGATGTGCCCAAGCTGTTGTTGTTGTTGTTGTTGTTATGTGCCATCGAGTCGTTTCCGACCCATAGCGACCCTGTATAGGGTTTCCGAGGGTGTAAATCTTTACGGGAGT
>NW_006417551.1:2220-3306 GCF_000296735.1 Chrysochloris asiatica | reverse complement strand
TGGGGGATTCGGGGGAAGGATTGCATGGAGGGGATTGTAACCATGGCAATGAGATGATATACGATAGAATGAATGTAAAACTAATGTTTTCCCATGTAAACTATCATATAATTCACAATAAAACATTTAAGAAAAAAACAGATACAAAACCATGAAACAATAGTGTTGTGTGTGTCCATGGACAGAATCATGGACTGGCAGGGTATGGGACGAAGAGTGAAAGTGTATCCACAAATCTCTGAGTTTGAAAGAAGATATTAGTTCATGGGTGTTTTCCTTTCCTGCAAACACAACTATGAATGTGGTAGTGCATACAGCAGGCAAAATGATGAAAGCATCTTATATATTACCAAACATCTTAAGGCAATGAGAAGCTGTGCCTGGGGGCTCAGTAGCAGAGTCTCAAGGGACACCACGGCCAACTGGCATAACATAGTACATGAAGACAATGTTTTCATCTGACTTGAGTGAGTAGCATCACAAGATCTTAAAAGCTCATGAGCAGCCATCTAAGTTGCAGCTATTGTTCTCTCCATGTGCATGAGAAAGAAAGGTGATGAGAATGAAAGACACTTGAAATCAGTTGATCCAACAGACAAATGAAACATGTGAATGCTGAGGCCAGAAGAAATAGGTGTGCAGGTGGTGCCCGGTTACCACTAATAACTTCCCTGAAAGAGATCACATTAGAAGGTTCTGGATAGAATGGGGAAAAGTTCAAATTAATTTTAAAGAAAGACTTAAAATCACTTTTAAAGAAATGCAGGGCTTACAGGTCAGAAAGAGCCTGGAGGAAACTGAGACTCGGCTCCCAGGCAAATCTTCAGGTCTGGAAAGGAACTCACCATCATGGTCCAATTTTCAGCCAAGCATTGTTGTTGTTGTTAGGTGCCATCAAATAGATACCGATTCATAGCAACCTATGTACAACAGAATGAAACACTGCTCAGTCCTGGGCCAGCCTCACAATTGTTGCCACACTTAAGCTCATTGATGCTGCCACTTTGCCAATCCATCTCACTGAGGGTCTTCCTTTTTTTCTCTGACACCTGGGGGTATTCCTCTTTTCACTGACACTCCTCCTTA
>NW_006417551.1:0-525 GCF_000296735.1 Chrysochloris asiatica | reverse complement strand
GTTTATTGGTCCAGTGGTAAGGATTTTTGTTTTCTTTACATTGAGATGTAATCCATACCGAAGGCTGTGCTCTTTGATCTTCATCAGTAAGTATTTTGAGTCCTCTTCACTTTCAGCAAGCAAGGTTGTATCATCTGCATATCACAGGTTGTTAAAGAATCTTCCTCCCATGTACATTTTTCTTTATATAACCCTGCTTCTCAGATTATTTGCTCAGCATACAGGTTGAATAAGTGTGGTGAAAGAATACAACCCTGTCGCACACCTTTCATAATTTTAAACCATTCAGTGTTCCCATAGTCTGTTCGAACAACTGCCTTTTGGTTCATGTACATGATTCCTCATGAGCACAGTTAAGTGTTCAGGAATACTCATACTTAGCAATCTTGCCCATAGCTTGTCATAAAACACACAATTGAAAGCCTTTGCAATAGTCAATAAAGCACAGGTAAACATCTTTCTGATAGTCTGTTTTCAGTCAAGATCCATCTTACATCAGCAATGATATTCCTCATTCCATGTCCT
>NW_006417550.1:2073-3868 GCF_000296735.1 Chrysochloris asiatica | reverse complement strand
TATTTTAGAAATGAGTCCCTTGTCTGATATGTCATTGCAAAAGATTTTTTCCCATTCTGTGGGTTCCCTTTTTACTCTTCTGGTGAAGTCTTTTGATGCGCATAAGTTTTTAATGGAAACTTATTTTTTATTAAATCAATTTACTCATATTGTGAAAACATGATAGAACTACTTTGATATTATTTATCTCTTCTTCCCCAACCTAAATATCATGAAAGTATAAACATCAGTTAGCCATTACTGTTGGAATCTCAACTTAGGAGAAAAGAGGGCTGTTTGAAATTGCTGCACTGTAGGAGTCCAGGTGTGGTGCTATGGGTTAATGCACCAGACTGCAAAGCCATTTGTACTGTAAGGTCGGTGGTTCAAGCCTACCAGCTGCTCCTCGAAAACCCTATACAGTGTCGATATGAGTCAGAATTAGTGCAGGGCATAAATGAGGCTCTTTCTTAGCTAACTCTGCCCTCCCTACCAGATCTCATTTGTAATGTCTTTCTCCAGTAATGTGGACTAAAGAGTCATTTCCTGATACTCTGTGGTAGAGAGAAAAGGAAAGTGATGTCAGGGTCATGTTTGAATCTCTAAATGGCACACATTCAAAGAGCTTTATTTTCAGAAAAAAAATAAGGTTACTTCATAATAATTAGTATTGAAAACCCTGAATCTTAAATCAGAGAAGCATTAGCAGTCTAATGATGTCTGCTATACATGTGTGGAAGTTTTACTGTATTAAGGCTAGTTTAATCAAACCAAATCTACTGCCATTTAGTTGATTCAGACTATAGGGGTTCCAAGGATGTAAATCTTCATGGATGCAGAAACCTCATATGTCTTACACTGAGTGTCTGGTGGGTTTGAACTACTGACCTTGAGGTTAACAGTTCAGTGCTTATCCTACACTGATACCAACGTTCCTTAAGGACAATTTAGGAGGACACAACTTAAAAATACATACAAGGGGTATTCAAAGAGTTCCTGGAAAAAAAATCTACTATTTCTTAATGCCATTTTCCCACAAACTTTTGAAACCCTACGTATAGAACATTTTTCCACAAATTTTTGGAAAATTATAAGTTTAGAGTAAATGACTAACGCATTTAATAAAAATGACTTTTGTCTTTGTGTATACAGTTTTCCTTGCAAGCCACTTTATGCCAAGTTTTCCTTGGGTAATTCATTCATTCACTCCCCAAGTTGTTCTTATGAACTCCCTTGATATCGGCTCTCAGGAGGATCCTCTGAACTACAATCGGAAGATTGAGTAAGGATTTGAGAAGAGTTGATGTTGTTGTTGTTATGTGTCATCAAGTAAAGCATCCAAGGAGGACGGAGGCTGTGCACAGGCCTATTAGCTGAGAATTGCTGAGTCCTCCGGTGACTGAGAGAGCCCAGGAGGCAGGAGCTAAGATATCAAGAGAATGCACAGTGTGCAACAAACTAAGGGAAATGGGCTTTTGCTGCTCATTGATAATATATTTAAAATGTATTTTCATATATGGAAACTTTATTGGAGAAAAAAACTATTTTTGTTCAAAACTTATTGAATACATTTAATGCTACATACTGTGCTATCCATATAGTACAAAGTACCTATTATTAAATATTTTGAAGCATTTATATCAGTTTTACAAACATTTATGGTGATATTGTTGTTGTTGTGAAGTGCTGTCGAATCAGTTCCAACCCATAGTGACCCTGTAGAGGGTTTCTGAGTAGCGACTGGTGAGCTTGAACTGCTGATCTTAGGGTTCAAAGTGATTTTGCAATCCAGCGCATTGACCTACAGTGCCACACC
>NW_006417550.1:0-614 GCF_000296735.1 Chrysochloris asiatica | reverse complement strand
CCAGTGGTGAGGATTTTTGTTTTCTTGACATTGAGATGCAATCCATACCAAAGGCTGTGCTCTTTGATCTTCATCAGTAAATATTTCAAGTCCTCTTCACTTTCAGCAAACAAGGTTATATCATCTGCATATCGCAGGTTGTTAATGAGTCTTCCTCCAATCTTCATGCCACGTTTTTCTCCATAGAACCCAGCTTCTCATATTATTTGCTCAGCATACAGGTTGAATAAGTATGGTGAAAGAATACAGCCTTGTTGGAGACCTTTTTTAATTTTAAACCCATGGCGAATAGGTTTCAGGAAAGCTTGCAGACTAAGGCAGACTAGGACAAAGGAGGACAGGCTAATTCTCAATATTTAGTCACTAAAAGCTTCAAGAAAGAAGTGGAACATTGTCAGATATACTAATGGAAAGTTAAAGCATTATGTATAACACCAAAATATTTTCTTATGTAATGCCAGAAGAAGAACCCCTCACATTGGGAGGCACTCAAAATGTGACTAGAGAACAGCTGCATCGCAAAGTAGAGGTGACCTTGATGATATGAATTGAGTAAAGCTTTTGAGACCTTCATTTGCTACTGGGGCACCACTCAAAATGAGAGAAATACCTGT
>NW_006417549.1:2753-3913 GCF_000296735.1 Chrysochloris asiatica | reverse complement strand
CACAAGAACACCCACACTTGCAGATGACACCCACGTGACCGGGACTGGATGACAGGATGATCAGAGCTCAACCAGAAGAAAGAATAGCGGCGGCAGGGGAGAAGGAAGAAGATTGAGCTAATCCAAGCTGATGAACTTGACCTATGTATAGGAATGCAGTGACACAAAAGAGGTGATAAATCCTTACAGCAAGAAACATTCCTACCCCCTTCACACACACAGTAGACAGAGAGGGGCAACTTGGACATTGGATACCCAAATGGGGAGGGACTACAAAGGCAAGAAGTAACTGGCTTACAAGCTTTCAAAAGGGAACCTAGAGCTAGGGGGCATGGAGGAAGGCAGAATCACCAGTGAGTAGTATCCAGTTTGTCTGTCTAGGTGGAGCTGATGAAATGAAATACAGATGGGTTATGTGCGATACTGTAGTGAATAATGGTTATCAAGACGGATTGTGAGTGTTGGAAATGCGGGAGTGGATGTTTTGTAGCAAGGAAGAGAGCAATTATTTCTCCAGTCTAGGGGCGGAGGTCTCTGGGACCATGAACGGGACCCCACCCAGAGAACCGGGGATGCCTGAGATGGAGACAGAGATGATGACATGGAGGGATGAAGTGGCTGGGGACTTTGGATCCAGAGAGGGAGAGGAACTGTGGGCTGAAGACTGAGGGGGGAAGGAGGAGTGTAGAGCACGGGCTTCTAGGATATGCCCTTTGGTCGGAAGACGATGCATGGAGGGGATTGGAACCATGGCAATGTAATGATATACGGTGGAATGAATATGGAACTGAGGTTCTCTCATGTAAGCTATCATATAATTCACAAAAAAAATTTTTTTTAAATGTATAGAGATATAAGAATTACAGCTATTCCTGCACTAGAACTTTTCCATGTGGCTTTGTTATTTTCTTGGTTATGAATTTTCCAGAGCAGCAGATACAGCAGTAGTAAGATATAAGTGGGAAAAACCTATTAAAAAACTGAGTAGTAATGATTTGAGGAGTATTTAATTTTCTGGTTTGCCCACATTTGTTTGCCTTCATTTCGGTTGTTTGTTATTGTTAAGTACAGTGGAATTGGTTCCGACTCATAGCGACCCTGCACAGGGTTTCTAAGGCTGTAAATCTGTACAGGAGCAGAAAGCCTCATTTTTCTCCCTC
>NW_006417549.1:0-1143 GCF_000296735.1 Chrysochloris asiatica | reverse complement strand
TAAAAATAGATATACCTTTGTATTAAAAATAGAAACATTTGTCAAAAGTATGTTGAGTTATTCTGAATTTTAGCAAAGATTCCAATAGGCGTTTCCATTGGGCATTAGTAATTTTCTCTATGAGTCTTGGTGTGATGCTGTGGGATAAAGCACTGGGTTGCAAGGTCAGTGTGAACCACAAGGTTGGTAGTTCAAACTCACCAGCCTCTCTTTACAAGGTTTCTGTGAGTCAGAACTGACTTGATGGCACTTAAGGGTTGATTTTTAGTTTAATATAGTGGAAATTTTGAATGTTTTGACAGAAAGTGGTCTGTTAAACCTCAGTTTTTTTATTAGCTGAAATATAAATTCTGTGGGATCATTCATACCAAGATTTCTCATTAATAACCAAGATTTCTCATTAGTAATAGTTTATCTTACCATTGGTTCATATAAAATATGCCTCAATGGGCAATTTTAGAAATCTCGTTGAAGTTGCTTATGTTAAAGTCCCTTTGCCTTGTTTGTTTTAAAGGGAAAATGAACAATTTCTCCTTAAATTTAAAGAATCCTTCTAATACTGTTTTAAAAGGGGGGGCGGGGGTCATCTCCAACGATTAGAAACAGACCAACAGAGGGAACCTGAAGTCACCAAAAGAAAAGTAATGAAGATGGGGAAAAAAAAAAAAAAAAACTATAGAAAGAATCAACAGGGCAGTGATTCTTTGAAAGGATTAATAAAATTGACAAACCATTGCCAAACCTAACAAAAGAAAAGCGGGAGGGAGGCGGGATTGATGGTGGCTAAGGTAGAGGTGCAGTGAAGTTCGCTGTCAGCCATACCACAGAATACCAGGCAAAGCAGATCCAGGGAAGAGCGCTAAAACTCAGAACCACAGAGATCCGAATATTTTAAAAGTTTGAAGGCTTATAGCTTGTGGAACTTAAACCTGAAGTAAGAAATCGCGTACTTTTCCAACTGCCGGGCTTGGAGGCCCAGAGCCGACATCTTGGGCAAGACCAAACAGCAAAGCCAAACGGACAGCAGAAACCACAGAAAAACACTCCGGGAACCTTGGAGCAAAGGTGGACAATACACTGTAACATTTGCTTTGTTCTGATTTTCTTTTTTTGGTATCTGGTCATTGGTGCGCCCACTGTTCA
>NW_006417548.1:3691-4449 GCF_000296735.1 Chrysochloris asiatica | reverse complement strand
ATTAACAATTTCCTTTTGGTACAGTGACTGTGTATTCCTTCCATCTTCTCTTGATGCTTTCTGCATCATTCAATAATTTGCCTAGAGAATCTTTCAATAATGAAAGTCGAGGTTTGAATTTTTTTTCTTCAGTTCCCCCAGCTTGAGAAATGCTGAGCATATTCTTCCTTTTTGGTTTTCTGATTCCAGATCTTTGCACATATTGTTGTAATATTTGGCTTTATCTTCTTGAGCTGATCTTTTAAATTTTCTGCTCAGCTCTTGGACCTCAGGCCTTGTGGTTCAAACTGACCTTGAGTCCAATGCATTATCCTGCATTCCAATGTATTATCCAGATACTCAAAACCAGGACCCCTACTAAAGCTTGTGATGATGAAATGTAAGAATTCTACCAATTTCAGCCTGAAATTGATCAAACATGCAATCAAGATGTATTGATAATTACTTATGATTGGTATGCAAAGCTTGGAAACAATGAAGAAGGAACAATACTTGGAAAATACAGCATTGGTGATAGAAACAATGCTGGAGATCACATGGTAGAATTTTGAAAGACCAATGACTTCTTCATTGCAAATACATTTTTTTTTAAATAAAATTCAAGACAATAATACACATAGATTACATAGAAAAATATTTGACTACTGTCGGGGTTTTCCCTCTACATAGTTGTCACGAGTGTTTGGTTCATGAGGAGGGGAGATCCAGCGGCGATAGGGATAGCAAAAGAATACACAGACAAACAGAAGAAGGGAGAC
>NW_006417548.1:0-501 GCF_000296735.1 Chrysochloris asiatica | reverse complement strand
GAATATTAAGATGAAAGCAATTTTCCATTAACTGCCAGTGGCCTCATTTGTTACACTCACCCCTAGAGGGCCTCGAACCTCTGACTAGTCTTACATGGTCTGCAACAGACTACAGGTGTGGCAGGGGACCGTAGAAAAGCTCTCCATCATCAGTCAAAACTGAGCCAGGGATAAACTGTGGAACAGATCATCAATTGAGGACTAAGGTGCACCTGACCCAAGCCATGGTATTTTCAATAACTCCATATGCTATGGGTCAGGATCAACTCAACAGCACTTAACAACAATAACAACATATGCATATAAAAATTGACCATTTAATGAGGAAGACTATAGAAGAATTAATGCATTTGAGTTATGGTATTTGAAAATGGTCAACTCTACTTTGAGGAGGCATTTCTTCCCCAGTTGCAATTTTAGTGCCTTCCAACCTGAGGGGCTCATTTCTGGCCCTGTATCTGACAGTGTTTCCCTGCTATTCATAAGGGTTATCAGTGATTC
>NW_006417547.1:3017-3888 GCF_000296735.1 Chrysochloris asiatica | reverse complement strand
AAAGGGCCTCCTTTTTTGGTTTTCTGTTTGCAAAGGAGTTGCATTTAGCTTCTCCCCATTTTCAATAATGTTGGTTGTTGGATTTGTATATGTGTTCTTATTTATGTTGTGAAAACCCCTTCAGTAACTACTGAGTGTTTTTATCCAGAATGGATGTTGGATCTTGTCAAATGCGTTTTTGGCATCAATCAATATGATCACATGGTTCTTTTCCCTTTTTCATTTATATGGGAGATTACATTGATAGTTTTTCTAATATTGAACCATCTTTGCATGCCTGGTATGAATCCCACTGGTCATGATGTATTATTTTTTTGCTATTTTTAAATTCTTTTGACTAGAATTTTTTGAGAATTTTTGTACCTATGTTCATGAGGGATATTGATCTATAATTTTCTTTTTTAGTGATGTTCTTGCCTTATTTTTAATATGAGGTTATGCTCACTTCATAAAATAATGGGAGTTTTCCATTATTTTCTATGCTCTGGAGTAGTTTGAACAAAACTGGTGTTAACTCTTCTTTGAATGTTTGGTTAAATTCACTTTTATATTTGGATTGATTTATGCGTGACATTACCGTGTATGTCAATAACTGGTTGTTATCTGCTGTTCTTGGTCCTCTGACAAAGGAATCTCTTTAGTATTTTTTGTAATGTTGGCTTGATTTTTTACAAATTCTTTCAATCTTTCTTTGTCTAGAATTGTTCTGATTTTACTGGATATGTGATTCTTCACTGACAATTTTTTACTCTCCAAATTTTATATGTGTCTCTCCATTGCCTTCTTGCCTGCATGGTTTCTGCTAAAAAAGCAGAACTAAATCTTATTGGTTTTCCTTTTTAGGTAACATTTTGTTTTTCCTGAGCTGCTT
>NW_006417547.1:0-1012 GCF_000296735.1 Chrysochloris asiatica | reverse complement strand
CTGTGTCTGCCCAGCTCTTTCTCCCAGTAAGCACTCAATCTACTTCTCTATTCCTTCATCTGAAGATCAGATTCCAGGACTATCCTCTACATCTGGTTTTCTGTATCATTGTTGTAAAGAGTCCATACAGCCTTTCTGTCTAGTTCACCATTTTGTCCCCCATCCCAAGACCTGCACTTGTAACAAGATTTCCCATGTGATCCATATGCACAGTAAAGTTTAGAAGCACTTTCTGTAAGAAAGAACCTCTTTGTGTTTCTAGTATATGACTAGTGCACATAGCTAGTGCCACTTGTGTCTCATCTGTGAATTCAGCAACACCCTGTTTAAAGAAATCCACAGATGTCAAATTGCTGTAAAATTTCTAAATGTTCACTCTCCATTTCTGTAGTTAGTCCTTCATGGATCCAATTCTAAAATAAACAGCCCATGAAAAACAGTTTGGGCTTATGTTTTTGGGAATACAGGATGGTTGAGGTGAAGAAAGATTGAAAATGAAGGTGGAATGGTCAGATTTTAAGTCTCTCTCTTCATCAATGAAAATGAAAGTAATAAGTCTTTGTTGTTTTTTGTTAAGTGCCATCAAGTCAGTTCTGACCCATACCAACCCTGTATAGGGTTTCCAAGGAGCAGCTGGTGAGCTTGAACCTCCGACCTGGCAGTTCAATAAGTCTTAGTAGCAATACTCACTGCTACCTACTTGATTTGGACTCATAATGACCCTGCATAGGGTTTCCGAGGCTGTAAATCTTTATGGGAGCAGAAAGCCACATCCTTCTCCCATGGAATGGCTGGTAGTTTCGAACTGCTGACCTTGAGGTTAGCAACCCGACTCATAACCACTACGCTACCAGAGCTCCTTATTGTTGTTTTTGTTGTTAAATACCGTGGAGTCGGTTCTGACTCATAGTGGCCCTGTACAGGGTTTCCAAGGCTGTAAATCTTTACGGGAGCAGAACGCCTCATCTTTCTCCCATGGAACCACTGGTAGTTTCGAACTGCTGACGTTGAG
>NW_006417546.1:3538-4094 GCF_000296735.1 Chrysochloris asiatica | reverse complement strand
GTACTTGTTATCAACTTCATGCCATACAGAGTCTTCTTAAAACAGTACAGTGCTAAAGAAGTTATTAGGAGCCAATTAGTCAATAAAGATTTTTTTAATGTTTTATTGTGAATTATGTAATAGTTTACATGGGAAAACATTAGTTTAACATTCATCCTATCATATATCGTTTTATTACCATGGTTACAATCCCTCCATGCATCATCAACCAACCAAAGGGTATACCCTGCAAGCCTGCCCGCCCTGTCTTTAGCATACAGTTCCTCACCGTCTCTGGGTCTAAAGTCCCCAGCCGCTCCATCTCTCCACATCATCATCTCTGCCTCCATCTCTGGCATCACTGCTTCTCTGAGTAGGATCCCACTCTCCGCTATTCTCCCTTGATGGTCCCAGGGACCTCCGCTCCTAAACTGCAAAGTCAGTCACTCCCCTCCTTTTGCTACAAAATGTCTACCTTTACATTTCCAGCCCTCACAATCAGTCCTGATAACAATTACTCACAATTGTATCACAGAGACCTATCCGCATCTCCTTTCATCAGACCCGCCCAGACAGA
>NW_006417546.1:0-1533 GCF_000296735.1 Chrysochloris asiatica | reverse complement strand
TTCCCTTCTTTGACACTGCTATTATTATGATGTTTGACTGGACTCACAGGTCCTCTGAATTTGTTGTAATTTTCTTCTGTTCTGGACTCTGCTATCTGACGACTGAGTTCCAGGTGGTGTTGCCATGTCTGTCAATCTCTGCTTGTTGTCTGTTCTTGTTGGTTTTCACTCCAAAGAACTCCCTTTTAGGATGTTTTGAAGTGCTGGATTGGCTTTGACAAAATCTCTTAGCTTCTGTTCATCCTGAAATGTTCTGAATACACCATCGTATTTGATTGACAGTTTTATTGGATAGGTGATTCTTGGTTGGTAGTTTTTTTCTATGATGGTTTTTTTATGTCTCCCAATTGCCTTCTTGCCTACATGGTTTCTGCTGAGAAGTCAGAGCTTAATCTGAGTTGTTTGCCTTTGTAAGTAGTATTTCTCTTTTCCCTGACTGTTTTTAGGATTCTCTCCTTGTCTTTGATTTTGGAGAACATGATTATGATATCTTGGTGATTTTCTTTTGTGGGGCTATCTTTCCTCAGGTTCATTCAACTTCTTGAATGCTTATTTTCTCATCGTTCAAGATGTTAGGGAAATTTTCTTCCACAAGATTCTCAACTATTTCCTCTGTGGACTTCTGTGATTCTTCCTGTTCCAGAATGCCAATAATTCTTAAGTTATTCCTCTTTATGTTATCCAGCATGAATCTTAAGACTCTCTTCTGAGTTTTTATCCTTTTTTCTGCTTGCTCTTCCATCTTAGCAGTATTGAGAGATTTCTCTTACAGTTCACTAGTTGTGGCTTCCTTCTCTTCAATTCAACTCCTTTGCCCTTTCAGTGTATTGTCCATTTCTGACATTTTATTATTAATCATCTTTTTTCAGGTTTTGACTTCCCTGACTTCCTTCTTATTTTACTCCAACCCTTTGTGAATCATTTGAATTTGTTTCCATATCATTCTCCTGAATTCCTTCTCAGACAGATCCAATGCCTGCTCTTCTTCTAACAGGAAGTCTATGTCTGCCTCCCAGGTCATTTGTTTCAGTTACTCTTTTCTGGTTTTGGACATGTGCTGAGATCTTTTGTTGTTTTTTCCTTGGACATTTTCAATAGTTACGTGCATTTTGAATGATTAAATGAATGTATGTAACTGTGTTGTTAAGCTTACTGAGTGTCGCCTGTTGGATGTGATATGGAGATAGGCTTCCCTTATGACGTGTAATGTAGGGATAGAAAGCTCCCACCCGCATTTAAAAAGTGAGACCAAAAGGACCAAAACCAGAAACAATATAAAAGCAGAGACAAAAACCACCACTCAAAAACAAAAATAAAACTGTAGCTGACTGACCAGTAGCCTTTGCTGTACAGATCAGTGTGCATAAACAGTAGAAACCTCTACTGGGGGTGGGTGGGGGTGTCTACTTGCTCAGGCCCCTCCTCTAGTAACCGCCTTGGAGGTGTGTAGATGGATATTGAGAAATGAATGGAAGAAAGTCTATCCACTATTTTTATCTCTGAAGGTCAGTTAGGTATCTGTGTATGTACAGC
>NW_006417545.1:4329-5008 GCF_000296735.1 Chrysochloris asiatica | reverse complement strand
CATCCCCTGAGCCTGCTTGGTCGGGTATTCTGTGTTGTTGTTGGCAGAGCTCTCTGCTATACGTCCACCCGATCTGCCATCTTGTTTGTTCTCTCCATTTTCAATAAACTTTTGCTTTCTTCCTTGTATGATGTCTTGATGTCATTCCACAACTCTTCTGATTTTTGGTCATTAGTGGCTACTGCATCAAATCTCTACTTCAGATTATCTCTAAACTCAGGCGGAAAACGTTCAAGGTCATTTTTTTACTCTCCTGAACTTGCATATTAACAATTGACGGTCTGTTTCACAGTCTGCCCCTGGCATTGTTGTGGCTGATGATACGGAGACTTTCTACTGTCTCTTTCCACAGATGTAGTCAATTTTACATCTGTTTATACCATCTCATAAAGTCCATGTGTATATTATTCTTTTGTTGTTGTTGTTGTTGTTACATGCCATTAAGTCAGTACCGACTCATAGGGACCTTATGCCCAGCAGAAAGAAATACAGCCTGATCTGGGCCAACCAAACTACTGTTGACATGCTTGAGTCTGTCGACGCTGCCACTTGGACAATCCATCTTGTTGGACATCTTCCTCTGCTTCTCTGACCCTCCACCTTACCAAACATGATATCCTTCTCCAGCAACTGGTCCCTCCTGACAATATGTCTGAAGTATGAGAGATGAAGTTTGGCC
>NW_006417545.1:835-1964 GCF_000296735.1 Chrysochloris asiatica | reverse complement strand
TCTTGAAAGAAAGACCTAAAGGAAAAATACAAAATAATAGAGGCAGACTTGTTACTACAAGAACAAGTAAGTTGCTTGCCCAGGAGACATCAAGGCAAGTGGTCTAGTCCCCTCAGTGTAAACCCCATTCTAAGACTAAGACTCAATGGAATACATGTTCTGATTGGTGACCATGCTCATCACCAATAAGGGGAAGTGAGGGAAAAACAGCAATGAAGCTGCAAGCTAAGCGCTGCAATTTTCAATAGACTCCTGTGAACCTGGCTGGAGACCTGGTTGGCCAGCAGTGTGACAAGACCTGGGGACTCTTGAGCCCAGAGTCAGTGACATAGCCACAGAGGACTGGAGTGGAGAGTGAAGTGTCCAGATGATAAGAGAGGGCATATGCACAAGAACACCCACACTTGCAGATAATACCCACGTTACCTGGCTTCAATGACTGGATGATCAGAGCTCAACTAGAAGAAGAAAGAAGAGGAAAAAAAGAGTAATCTGATACAATTTGATGAACTTGACCTACACCTATGGATGCAGTAGCTCAAAAGAGGGAACAAATCTTTACAGCAAGAATCATTCCCACCCCCTCCATACACAGAGTAGACTGGGGTGGGCAACTAGGACATTGGCTACCCAAGGTGGGAGGGCTACACAGGCCAGAAGTGACTGGCTTACAAGATTTCAAGAGGGAACCTAGATTCAGAGGGCTTGAAGGAAGGTAGAATCTCCACTGAGTAGTATCCAATCTGTCTAGGTGGGGCTGATGAAATGAAAGGCGGATACAATAGTGAATGATTGTTACCAGGACTGCTTGTGAAGGTTGGAAATGTAAAGGTAGATGTTTTGTAGCAAGGAGGCGAGTGATTAACTTTTCAGTCTAGGAGCGGAGGTCCCTGGGACCATCAAGGGAGAAGAGCAGAGAGCAGGACCTTACCCAGAGAAGCAGTGATGCCTGAGATGGAGGCAGAGACGATGACGTGGAGAGATGGAACAGTTGGGGACTTTAGACACAGAGAGGGAGAGGGGCTGTGTGCTGATGACCGGGGGGCAGTCTTGTAGTGTATACCCTTTGGTTGGTTGATGATGCATAGAGGGGATTGTAACCATGGCAATGAAACAATATACGATAGGA
>NW_006417545.1:0-735 GCF_000296735.1 Chrysochloris asiatica | reverse complement strand
ATCCTGATGCCACGTTTTTCTTCATAGAACCCAGCTTCTCGGATTATTTGCTCAGCATACAGGTTGAATCAGTATGGTGAATGAATACAACCTTGCCGCACACCTTTCTTAATTTTAAACCATTCATTGTTCACATGTTCTGTTCGAACAACTATCTCTTGGTCCAGGTACAGATTCTTAATGAGCACAATTAAGTGTTCTGGAATACTCATACTTCGCAATGTTGTGCATAGCCTGTCATGATCCACACAATCAAAAGCCTTTGCATAGTCAAGATCCATCAGACATCAGCAATGATATCCCTCATTCCACGGCCTCTTCTGAATCCGGCTTGAACCTCTGGAATTTCTCTGCCAATGTACACTTGCAGCCGTTTCTGTATCACTTTTAGTAAAACTTTACTCACATGGGATATCAAAGAGATTGACCAATGCTTTCCGCATTCTGTTGTGTCACCACTCTTTGGAATGGATCTCTTCCAATCAGTCGGCCAGATAGTTGTCCTCCAAATTTCTTAACATAGATGAGTGAGTACCTCCTGTGCTGCCTCACTTTCTTGAAGATTTCAGTTTTTATTCCATCAATTCCTGATGCCTTATTCTTGACAATTCCTTCAATGCACCTTGGACTTTTTCCTTCAGTATCATTGGCTCTTGATCATATGTGACCTCTTGAAACAGTTGAACATTAACCATTTCCTTTTGGTACAGTGACTCTGTGTATTCCTTCCATCTT
>NW_006417544.1:2700-3820 GCF_000296735.1 Chrysochloris asiatica | reverse complement strand
TCTTCTGTTTGAACAACTGCCTCTTGGTTCAGGTACAGATTCCTCATGAGCAAAATTAAGTGTTCAGGAATACTCATACTTCGCAATGTTGTCTATAGCTTGTCATGATCCACACATCAAAAGTCTTTGCGTAGTCAATAAAGCACAGGTAAACAGCTTTCTGATATTCTCTGCTTTCAGACAAGATCCATCAGTCATCAACAATGATATCCCTCGTTCCATGGCCTCTTCTGAATCCAACTTGAACCTCTGGAATTCTCTGTCAATGTATGATTGTAGTCGTTTCTCTATTACCTTTAGCAAAACTTTACGAGCATGAGATATCAAAGAGATTGTCTGATGATTTCCGCATTCCATTGGGTCACCTCTCTTTGGAATGGGCACAAGTATGTATATTATCCTATCACAGACAGCATTGTACCTCATGACTGATCTGGATATGTTCTATTTGACAATGAATGTAACACCATTCCTTTTCAATTTCTTATGCTTTCTAAAGAAGGTATTTGAAATGAAGAAATCATTGATTTTGCAGAATTCTATCATTCAATCTCCAACATCTTTTCTATCACCAAGGCCATATTTTCTGATTACTGATCCTTCTTCTTTGGTCCCAACATTTGCATTCCAATCACCAATAATACATCTTGATTGCATGTTTGATCAATTTCAGATTGAAGAATTTGGTAGAATTCTTCTATTTCATCCTCACTGGCTTTGTGGTTGGTACATAAATTTGAATAATAGTTGTATTAACTGGGCTTCTCTATAGGTGCATAAATATTATCCTATCACAGACAGCATTGTACCTCATGACTGATCTGGATATGTTCTTTTTGACAATGAATGTAACACCATTCCTTTTCAATTTGTCATTCCCATCATGGTAAACCATGTGGTTGTCAGATTCAAAATGGCCAATACCAGTCCATTTCAGTTCACAAATGCCTAAGATATCAATGTTTATGTGTTCCATTTAATGTTTGACAACTTTCAGTTTTCTCAGATTCATACTTCTTGTATTCCATGTTCCGATTTTCAATGAATGTTTACAGCTGTTTCTCTTCATTTTGAGTTGTGCCCCATCAGCAAATGAATGTCCCATGGGCTTTTCTCCCAC
>NW_006417544.1:0-610 GCF_000296735.1 Chrysochloris asiatica | reverse complement strand
TTGCCTCACCTTCTTTGTAATGTGCACAAATATGGAGACTTTTCAATCCTTTGGCCAAGTAATTCTCTTTAAAATTTATTGGCATAGATGAGTTAGAGGCTCCAATGCAGCATCAATTTGTTGAACCATTTAAATTTGTATTCCACCAGTTACTGGAGCTTTGTTTTGCATGAGATCCCCTTACCCTTCCTCAAATTACCCATGCCCATTCTTAAATTTCTGCGCAGATTTGCTGTGGTTCAGGACAAATGTCAGCTGCTATTTTCATGCCATTTCTGTCTCAAACAACCACACTGCTGCTCACAAAGATTGTTCTGCTTCCAAGGCTCATACTCAGCCACTAGGACACACTGGCCTTGCTGACAGTTTGCATCATGATTCCAGGTTCTATGAGGCTCTTTTACTGCCTTGTTACTTAGATCAGGAAATGTGTGTGTTAAAATCAGGAAATGCATGTGTCAGAGTTGCATCCTTTTGACATATTTTTATATTCAGTAAACTGAAAAAAAAAATCTAAAAAACTGGACTATGTGAAGAAGAATATTACATCAGGATTGGAGGAAGACTCATTAACAGCCTGTGATATGCACATGGCACAATCTTGTTTGCT
>NW_006417543.1:2616-3322 GCF_000296735.1 Chrysochloris asiatica | reverse complement strand
GAATAGATCAGGTAGATTACAGGATAAAATAGACTGTCTTAAATGGAGGGAAGAGTTAATGGAATATAAGGTAACCACAATAGTGGGGTTCAGGTTGGGAGGTTTAGTTCGGGTGTTGAGGAGGGGAATACAAGAAGAGGGAGGATGTGGAAGAACAAGGTAGATAGAGGAACACTGAGATAGGTTTGCATGGGCTAAGTGGGACAGAGGTAAACAGTGATGCATGTTCAATCTTAGAACAACAGGGCTCTGTGCATAGTTTGAAGAGGGGAGATAATACTAAAAATCTTGATGGTCTTATGAGTATTGGTTTCCCTTGCCTATTATTGTAAAATAGACCCTTGAATGGGATACAAAAAGAATGTTGGGAAACATGATTACAAAAATCTTGTAAGTCCGTCTTCAGCCTGTAACTGATTGGAATACCTAAAAGGGATTCTACAACTTGCCCAGTGAAATAGGCCTCTTGCAAAGCTTTTGCAGAGTATAGGACCTTAGGTGGAATCCTGAGTGCCATTCACAACTTTATGAGGTGGGACGTTCCCACAAGCAATGACAAGCAGACCAGCTTAGAACAGATAGAGCAACAGAAGATACATCTTCAAAGAAACAGCATCAGGAAAAAAACAAAACAAAAATGTCAGCATGACTGGCTACTACAAGAATAAGCAAGCTGTTCACCAGGAATCATTAAGGCAAGCAATCA
>NW_006417543.1:0-556 GCF_000296735.1 Chrysochloris asiatica | reverse complement strand
AAGAAGAAGAAGAAGAAGAAACTATAACCAAAATCTTACTAAGCCAGGGTCAACATATGCAAATCCTCTTGAAATTTATAAACCTAAAAATATAACCAAACATTCCTATTGGAACTAAAACACAGTCTTGAACATATGCTAGACCCTTATCCTGGAATCTAATTTTAGCTTCTTACACGTTTACTTGCTATTATTCCTGGATTATTTAGGAGGCCATCAAAGACATTTTTCTACCTTTGTCTAAAAATAACATAAAAAGAAAAATATAACTGTTCACCAATGGAAAGACACACACTAGAGTAAGACAAAGCAAAACTTATAAAGAGTCTCAGAAAGCACCAAAACATGGTTTCAAAACTCCAGGAATGCTTGCCTCACAGGCTTATTGATGTCCACAGAATATAGTGGGATAAAACACCTGTCTCAACTGCCTCCTGACCCCAAGATCATACCATGAGAGACACTTTTGGATTATAACTGAAATGTGACATGATAAAATGACTCTAAAATACTTTATGTTGTTATTTCTCTGCTATTCATAAGGTTTTCAGTGACT
>NW_006417542.1:3228-3845 GCF_000296735.1 Chrysochloris asiatica | reverse complement strand
GCCCATTTTTTAATTGGGTTATTTGTCTTTTTCTTGTAGAGGTGTTGTAGTTTCCTATATATATATTAAAAATGAGTTCCTTGTCTGACATGTGATTACAAAATATTTTTCCCGTTCTGTGGGTTCCATTTTTACTCTTTTGGTGAAGTCTTTTGATGCACGTAAGTTTTTAATTTTTAGTATGTCCCAATCATCTATTTTGTTTACTTTTGTTTGTGTAGTTTTAAAAAATGTGTGGTACTCTGTATGCCCTGAATTAGAGACATCACAATTGTCCCTACTTTTTCATTGATGACCTTCGTAATTCTGGGATTCACATTTAGGTTTTTAATCCATGCTGAGTTGGTTTTTGTATTAGATTTGAGGGAAAAGTCTTGTTTCACTCTTTTGCATATTGCTTTCTAGTTTTGCTACTACCATCTATTGAAAAAACTATCCCCTCCCCATTCGATATATTCAGATAATTTGTTGAAAATCAGTTGGCTGTTATGTGGATTCTTTGGATTCTCGATTCTGTTCCATTGATCAATGTATCTTTCATTGTGCCAGTACCAAGCTGTTTTGACCATTGTAGCCGTATAGTAAATTTTGAAGTCTGGAAGTGACAGGCCTCCAAC
>NW_006417542.1:0-1915 GCF_000296735.1 Chrysochloris asiatica | reverse complement strand
TGTCTGGTTCCTGTTTTCAAATGGAAGGCTTTCAGTTTCTCTCCATTGAGAGTAATTTAGGCTGTTGGTTTTGTATATATGCTCTTAATTATGTTGAGGAATTTCCCTTCAATTCCTACTTTGTTGAGTGTTTTTATGAGGAATGGATGTTGGATTTTGTCAGATGCCTTTTCTGCATCAATTGATTTGATCATGTAGTTCCTTTCTTTATTCTTATTTATATAGTGGATTATGTTAATCGTTTTTCTAATGTTGAACCATCCTTGCATCCCTGGTATGAATCCCACTTGGTCATGATATATTATTTTCTTGATGTGCTGCTGGATTCTCTTGGCTAGGATTTTGTTGAGAATTTTTGCATCTATGTTCATGAGGGATATTGGTCTATAATTTTCTTTCTTAATGATATCCTTCCCTGGGTTTGGTATGAGGGTTATGCTTGCTTCATAAAATGTATTAGGAAATTTTCCATCCTCCTCTATATTCTGGACTAATTTGAGCAAAATTGGTGACAGCTCTTCCCTGAATGTTTGGTAGAACTCATCAGTGAAGCTATCTGGGCCTGGACTTCTTTTAGATGGGAGTTTTTTGATGACCTGATCATTTTTTTCTTTTGTTATGGGTCTGTTCAGGTTCTACTTCAGTCTGTGTAAGTTTAGGTAGGTCGTGTTTATCTAAAAATGTATCCATCTCTTCTAACTTTTCAAATTTGTTGGAATACAACTTTTCATAGTATTCTGTTATTATCCTTTTGATTTCCTTTGGTTCCGTTGTGACATCACCCATGTGGTTTCTATTGCGTGTTATTTGTGTCCTCTCTCTCTTTTCTTTTGTTAGGTTTCCCAGGGGTCTGTCAATTTTGTTAATCCTGTCAAAAGAACAAGCTTCTTGTCCAGTTGATACTTTGTATTGTTTTTCTCTTTTCTATCTCATTTATTTCTGCTCTAATCTTTTCTTTTGGTGGCTGTAGGTTCCCTCTGTTGGTCTGTTTCTAATTGTTATAGATGTTGTGTTAATGTGTTAAATTTGGTTCTTTCTTCTTTTTGGTTGTGTGCATTTATTACAAAAAATTGTCCTCTCAGCACGGCTTTCACCATGTCCCAAAGATTTTGGTATGTTGTATTTTCATTCTCATTTGTTTCTAGGAACTTTATGAGTTCATGTTTTATTTCTACTACCTAGACGCTTTTCAGCCCAGTGTTATTCAGTTTCCATGTATTTGACTTAATTTATTTGGTCTTCCTATCGTTGATTTCTAATTTGATTGCATTTTGGTCTGAGAAGATGCTTTGTAATATTATGATATTTATAAATTTATGGAAGTTTGTTTTGTGGCCTAACACATGGTCTATTTTGGAGAATGTTCCATGTGCACTGGAAAAGAATGTGTTGTGCAGTTGTTGGGTTGAATGCTATGTACACATATATTGTTGTAGTTGTTGTTAAGTGCTGTTGAGTCGGTTCCGACCCATAGCGACCCTGGACAGGGTTTCCGAGGGTGTAAATCTTTACGGGAGTAGAAAGCCTCATCTTTCTCCCGCGGAGCGGCTGGTAGTTTTGAACTGCTGACCTTAAGGTACGCAGCCCGATTCGTAACCACTACGCTACTTAGGTCCAGTTATATGATGGTGTTGATTAGTTCCTCTGTGTCTTTGTCAAGTTTCTTTCTGGTTGTTCTATCCATTTTTTAAAGCGGTGTATTAAAATCATCCACTATTATTGTAGATTCCTCTATTTCTTTCTTCAAATCTATTAGAGTTTGCTTTATATATTTTGGAGCTCTTTCCTTGGGAGCATAGATATTTATTATGATTTGTCATCTTGTTCAATTGTCCCTTTAATCATGAGATAATGTCCATCTTTATCTATTATGCTAGTTTTTGCCTTAAAGTTTATTTTATCAGAGATTAGTACT
>NW_006417541.1:2496-3936 GCF_000296735.1 Chrysochloris asiatica | reverse complement strand
TCCTACTTCATTTATGACAATTTCCAATTTTCCTAGATTCATGCTTCGTACATTCCGTGTTCTGATTATTAATGGATGCTTACAGCTGTTTCTCTTCATTTTTCTTTGTGCTCCATCAGCAAATAAAGGTCTCACTGGCTTTACTCCCAAGGGCTTTACTCCATTTGTGTCATCATGGTCAACTCTACTTTGAGGAGACAGCGCTTCCCAAGTTGAATTTTGATTGCCTTCCAACCTGAGGAGCTCATTTTCAGGCACTATATCTGACAATGTTTCTCTGCTATTCATAAGGTTTTCAGTGACTAAGTATTAGGAAGTGGTTCATCACTCCTTCTTCCTAGTCTGTCTTTGTCTGGAAGCTCATCTGATAACTGTCCACAGTGGGTGACCTTGATGGTATTTAAAATACCTGTGGCATAGTCCAGAATCACAGCAACTCACAAGCCACCACAGTACGACAAACTGACAGACAAGTGGTTGTTGCTCAAATTCTCTCCCAAGGCTTAGATTCCAGTGTCCAACAGCCTTTTGAATTTTCCTATTAGAATAATTTACTGCTACATCAAACTCAACAAAATAAAATTGGAATTCATAATTTTTATTGCTAAATTTTAACTTCTTCTGACATTTATTTATATTTCTATTTAGACCATCCTTCAGTAGTCAGGGAACTCAGATTACTTTCAAAATCTACCTATTAGAACTCCAACATGTCTCTTGTAATAACTGTTCCTTTACATTGTCTCTACCATCATCTTAGCTTAAGTCTGTACTGTCTTTACTTGCTGTTGTTAAGTCCCCTTGTGTTAGTTCCAAATCATAATGACCCTGTATAGTGTTTCCAAGAAGTGGGTGGTGGGTTTGAACTGCTGACCTTGTGATCCAGTCCACACTTAGGACATATCAAAAGCCATATAATTAGTTATTCAAGACTAGACTCCTCAACTTTAACCACATACACTACGGAAAGCAACTGTGTTAATTTGCATGACAAAAGAAGACATTGTAGATGTGATTAAGGTTAAAAATATTGGCAGCCTCTGTTATTGTTGTTAAGTTCTGTCAAGTAGGTTCAAACTCATAGCAACCTTGTTTACAAGGAGCAGCTAGTGGGTTTGAACTGCCTGCCTTGCAGTTAGCAGTCCAATGCTTATTATAGAGCCCCACACCAGGACTTCTTCTTTATCATATATGCAATACCAGGTCTTCTTTTAAATGATCAACAAAAACATCATATTTACACAGAATTTGTCAATATAGCTTTTTTCTTATCATTCTTTTTGTGC
This sequence comes from Chrysochloris asiatica, assembly GCF_000296735.1. Classification (NCBI taxonomy): domain Eukaryota; kingdom Metazoa; phylum Chordata; class Mammalia; order Afrosoricida; family Chrysochloridae; genus Chrysochloris; species Chrysochloris asiatica. Next base: position 2,650 of record NW_006417541.1, on the reverse strand, counting down.
AACAATAAAATTCCTTTGCATTCATTTAGCGTAATGACCTGAACCCACTACTTTAAAGAGTCAAAGATAAAAATCAAGATATTAACCACCACTCACACTTCTGTCAGTTTGTAGTACTGTGATAGTTTGCATGTTGCTTGGATGCTAGAAGCTA
>NW_006417541.1:0-456 GCF_000296735.1 Chrysochloris asiatica | reverse complement strand
CAGGTTGTTAATGAGTCTTCCTCCAATCCTGATGCCATTCTTTTCTTCACATAGCCCAGCTTCTCAGATTATTTGCTCAGCATACAGGTTGAATAAGTATGGTGAAAGAATACAACCCCATCAAACACCTTTCTTAACTTTAAACCATTCAGTGTTCCCATGTCCTGTTCAAACAACTGACTCTTAGTCCTTGTACTGATTCCTCATGAGAACAATTAAGTGTTCAAGAATACTCATATTTTGCAATGTTGTCCAAAGATTTTCATGATCCACACAATAGAAAGCTTTTGCGTAGTCAATAAAGCTCAGATAAACATCTTTCTGATAGTCTCTGCTTTCAGCCAAGATCCATTGGATATCAGCAATGATATCCTTTATTCCACCGCCTCTTCTGAATGCAGCAAAAACCTCTGGAAGTTTTCTGCCAATGTATGCTTGCAGCCGTTTCTGTATTAC
>NW_006417540.1:4270-5082 GCF_000296735.1 Chrysochloris asiatica | reverse complement strand
AACATGTCCATATACTGAGAGCTAGCTACATGGCAGACAAGCCCAATATGTTCATGTACAGAGAGCTACCTTCATGTCAGATCAGTCCAACATATCCAAGTACACAGAGATAATTACATGGCATAGTTCTGCAACATTTCCATATACAGAGTTCTAGCAATATGGCAGATGAGTCCAAAGTGTCCATATAATGAGAGCTAGCTACATGGCAGAGTAGCCCCAACATGTCCATATAAAGAGTTCTAGCTACAGGGCAGATGAGTCCAACATGTCCATATACTGAGAGTTAGCTACATGGCAAATGAGTCAAACATGTGTATATTTAGAGGGTGTGATACAAAGCATATAAATCCAACATGTTCATACACAGAGAGTTGGCTACATGGCAGATCAGTCCAACATATCCATTTACAAAGAGCTAGCTACATGGCAGAGGAGTCCAAAAAGTCAATATACAGAGAGCTAGCTACATGACAGAGCAGTGCAACATTTCCATATACAGAATCCTAGCTTCAATGCAAAAGAGTCCAAAAAGTTCATATACAGACAGTTAGCTACATGGCAGAGTAGTGCAACATTTTCATATACATATTTCTAGCTATGTGGCAGGTGAGTCCAACTTGTTCACATAGAGAGAGCTAGCAACAAGGCAGGCAGAGAAGTGCAATATTTCCATATACAGAGTTCTAGCTACAGGGCAGATGAATTCAACGTGACAATATACAGAGAACTAGCTACATTTCAGAGCAGTGCAACATTTCCATGTACAGAGTTCAAGCTACATGGCAGATTTGTCCTAATTGTCCATATAC
>NW_006417540.1:0-555 GCF_000296735.1 Chrysochloris asiatica | reverse complement strand
CATGGCAGATCTGTCCAACATACCCATTTACAAAGAACTAGCTACATGGCAGTTGAGTCTAAAATGTCCATATACAGAGAGCTAACTACATGGCAGAGTAGTGCAATATTTCCTTATACAGAGTTCTAGCTACATGGCGGAATAGTCCAACACGTTCATATACAGACAACTAGCTACATGGCAGGGTAATGCAACATTTCCATATACCTAGTTCTAGCTACATGGCAGGTAAGTCCAACATGTCCATATAGAGAGAGCTACCTACATGGCAGAGAAGTTCAACATTTCCATATACAAAGTTCTAGCTACATGTCAGATGAATCCAACGTGTCAATATACAGAGAGATAGCTGCATGTCAGAGTAGTGCAATGTTTCCATGTACACAGTTCTAGCTTTATGACAGATGAGTCCTAAGTGTCAGAATACTTAGAGCTTGGTACATCACAGAGTAGTCCAACATGTACGTATACAGAGTACTAGCTACATTGCAGATGAGTCCAACGTGTCCATATATTGAGAGCTAGCTACATGGTAGAGTAGTCCAACATGGCCAT
>NW_006417539.1:2028-3835 GCF_000296735.1 Chrysochloris asiatica | reverse complement strand
ATAAAACTGAAAGTCAAGAACCATATACCCAGCAAAACTGTCCCTCAAATACAACAGTAAAAGTAGAACATTTCCAGATAAACAGAGATTAAGGAAATTTGTAAAAACTAAGCTAAATTTACAAAAAAATACTAAAGGGGGTCCTTTGGACTAAGAAGAACATTGGCCTCCATGACAACTCTACCCAGGTTTTAATCCAGATATTGAAGTACCCAGAGTAAAATAAAGTTACAAATCTAAAAATAGGGAATTAATAAAGATATCAATCTATAATGAAGACAAATACCAAGCAAAAATAGGGAAAAAAATCATTACAGATTTCCAAATTGTGAGGAAGTCAGGTAAAATTTAAGATAAAACAGATTTTTTTTAAATTAGGAAGAAATAAATTACAGGGTAATCTCAAAGACTTTCTACACCTTCACATGAAACAAAAAAAAGAAAAGGAAAATCCATGAAGTTTTTACAAACATTAAAAATATGATGAAATTGACAAGAAATGAATAAAAACTATGAGCTCAGCACAGGAAAGCATGTGGAATAAAGAATCCAGCAGTACCACACACACAAAATAAACTCACCACCAACCCAACAAAACCAAAAAACCCCACATATGCAGTCAAAGGACTGCAATCAATTCATACCTATTGATAATTACACTGAATGTATTTAAATGCACCAGTCATAAGAGAGTAACAGAATGGACAAGAAGAGAGAATTCTATAAAATGCTGTCTACAAGAAACAGCTTACACACAAAGACACACATACATTAAAAATTAAAAGATGGTAAAAAATAAAACAAATTAATGATAATAAAAAATGAACTGGAATGGCAATATTATTATTATTATTTTATATAAAATACATTGTAAGGCAAAAACCAGTATAAGATACAAAGAGGGATATTATCTCATAATTAGGGGATCCATTGAACTTGAAAACAGAACCATAATAAATATCTATGCTATGAATGAAAGACCTACAAAATAAAACAAATTCTAATAAAATTGAAGAAAGTAACAGATAACTGTGCAATAGTAATAGGATATTTTAATACACCACTTTTGAAAAAGAACAGAACCATAAGAAAGAAACTCAACAAAGACAAAAGGAACTAAACAACACAATCAACATGACCTCATAGATCTATACAGAGCAAAAATAAATGAGTTAGAAAACAGAAAAACAATAGAAAGAATTAACCAGGCAAGAAGTTGCTTCCTTGAAAGGATTAATAAAATTGACAAATTCAATATGAATTAAAGCCTTAAATGCAAATCCTAGAATTATAAAGATTATCAATGAAAAACTAGGGACAAACCTAGGATCTCTAATACATGGCAAAAATATACCACCGAACATTATAAAAACACAAAAACAGTAGAAGACAAAATAGATGACTAGTACTAAAAATCAGAAAATTATTTACATCAAATGATTTTGCCAAAAACAGTAAAAAGTGAGCCCACAGAGTAGGGGAAAAATTTTTGCAATGACATATCAGACAAGGGACTAATATCTAAAATTTATAGAAAACTGCAACACTTCTCCAAGAAAAAGACAAAAAAAAAAAAACAAACAAAAACAAATTAAAAATCAGCACAGGATATGAATGGACACCTCATTAAGGAAGATGTTCAGGCAGCTAACAAACATATGTAGAACTGTTAATGATCAATAGCCATTTGAGAAATGCAAGTCAAAACAGCAATGAGATGTTATATCACATCAGCATTAATAACAAAGTTTAAAAACAAAACAAATAAAAAAACAACAAATGCTCATGAGGCTGTACAAAGACTGGA
>NW_006417539.1:0-788 GCF_000296735.1 Chrysochloris asiatica | reverse complement strand
GATGGAAATGAATATTATGAATTGTGATTGTAGAGAACTTGTAAATTTGCCTTCAGCCTATATTTTTTATGCAAAAAAGGGAGTTTGTATTTGCCCAGAAAAAAAAAAGCTTTTTGTTTTAAGCCTTTGTAGAATATGAGGCTTTAGGCAGAACCAGCAGAGTTGGGATATTTGCATTTGAAAAGTCATGCAGATTCACCCAGAACTACTCAGAGAACAGAAGATTCATGATTGAAAAGAAAGCCTACAGAAAAGGAAAAAAAAAAGAGGTTTGCTTGGCCTTTTGAGTTTGGGGAAGCTGTTTGCCTCAGAGGCATCAAGACCATAAAAGATTGTGGCCAGCAGAGGAAATCCCCTGCTACCACTGAAAGATAAGATGGAACTGGAGAGCTGGTCTGAAGTGCAAGGAGGTATGTGTGAACCCCCAAACTGCAGCAGGTACCCATTTGACCTAGTTTGGATGGCTAGGACTAAACTGACCACAACATTATCAGAGGAAGAGAAATATGCTTGGTATTATGAGCAAGTGTAAATTGCTGCAATTTGATAACTGGGATTTTGCTAATTGATGCAGTTGCTCAAAATTCCAACCAGAATGGAAGATTCTTCAGTACAAGGAACATATTTGTCTCCTCAGTGTACTGGATTGATACGGACAGGCAATTTAGACATTGGCTATCAAAAATTGGGGTTTTATATTCCACAAAAATATACAAGTTAGAAAGAGGATTTTTGTACATTTACCTTACATGTAAACATAATTATAAATATTGTGGAGCATGCATTGG
>NW_006417538.1:2879-3897 GCF_000296735.1 Chrysochloris asiatica | reverse complement strand
TTCACAACAACAACAACCAGGCCTCAGTCTATTGAAATATTTCAAATTATGTTCTCTCAATTCCTTCAGCCCTGTTTGTTACCAGTGCCTTCAGGGCAGTTTGGACTTCTTCCTTCTGTACCGTTGGTTCTTGATCATATATTACCTCTTGAAATGATTAAACATCCACCAATTATTTTTGGTACAGTGGCTATAATTCCCTTCCATCTTATTTTGATGCTTCCTACATCATTCATTATATTGTCTCTTGTTTTTGTTAAGTGCCATTTAATTGGTTCTAAATCATAGCAACTGTATATAGGGTTTCCAAGGCTATAAATCATTACAGGAGCAGAAGACTGATTTATCTATCTTCTGCTGAGAGTTGGTGAGCTCCAACTGCTGACCTTGTGGTTTACAGTCCAGTGTTTATCCTACAAAGCCCTGGGGCTCCAATTTTGCCCCTAGAATCCTTCAAATTTGTGATCTGAGTCTTGAATATTTTACTCAGTTCTTTCAGAATGAGAAATGCAAACATGTTCTTCCCTTTTAGTATTCTAACTCCAGGTTTTTGCATACTTAATTATAATATTTTGTCTTCCCAAACTGAATTTTTTGGTTCAGCTCTTTAACTTCGTCATTTTATCCAGTAGCTTTAGCTTCTCTACATTCTAGATCAAGTTTATGATTCTGTTCTAACATCTGTTTTGGACTTCTTTGCTGTCTTTCTTCATGTATGATGTTTTTGATGTCATCCCACAACTCTTCTTACCTTCCATCCATAGTATTCAATGCATCAAATCTGTTCTGATGATCATCTCTAAATTCAGGGGGCGGATATACTTATGAATTGGGCTGCTAACTTCAGGTTCAGCAGTTCGAAACTACCAGCTGTTTTGCAGGAGAAAGATGGTGCTTTCTGCTCCCGTAAAGATGTATAGCCTTGGAAACCCTGTACAGGGTCGCTGTGAGTCGGAACCGACTCCATGGTACATAACAACAACAATAATAACACTCAAGGTCATATTTTGGTTCTCAT
>NW_006417538.1:0-534 GCF_000296735.1 Chrysochloris asiatica | reverse complement strand
AAAGTTCCCAGTAAGCATTTGCTAAAAAATACAAATAATATCATGGTAGTAAATAACAATGTTTAGATTCTTTGCATCCCTTTTGATTGCTTCTAACATTTTTGTAATGTTAAGATCCTTATGATTTTGTAATTGTCTTTTCTCCTTTTATTTGTGACTTCTTGCTTCAGATATTTTGAAGAGTTATTATGATTTTGTCATCGTTAAGCATTGACATTCTTAGCATTTTAAAGAATCTTTCCTTATTTCATAGTAACCTTTATCTTAAAGTCTGTTTTTACTCTATTATCATATCTACTTCATCTTTCTCTGTCACTATTTACACAATCAAATATTATGCACTGTATGTTTGTATGTATGTTCTTCTATATTACACATGCAGATAGACAGTATCCCAATATCCAAGAACAATAAGACACCATGGACTGAGACATACTCATGCATTGGTATCAACCATTCCACAAGTGTGATATTCATCAATGTTATTGTTAAGTACTGTGGAGTTGGTTCTGACTCATAGTGACCCTGCACAGG
>NW_006417537.1:2012-4016 GCF_000296735.1 Chrysochloris asiatica | reverse complement strand
ATAATTTTGACTTTTGTTCCACATTTCCTCCTTTTGGGACCTTCTCATGTTATCCTTTTCACAGCAGTAGTGGTAGCCGGGCACCATCTATTTCTGGTCTCAGCATCATGTGGACTAATGTTCACGTGGTCCATTAGTTCATTGGACTAATTGTTTCCAAGTGTCTTCAATTCTCATCGCTCTTCTTTCCTCCGCACAGGGAGAGACCAATGGTTGCATCTTAGATGGCTGCTCATGAGCTTTGTGTGTGTGTGTGCTACTTATTTATTTAGCCACGAGGTTTCATACATTTCTATTGACAGCAGCAGCAGAAGCATTTCAGGGGAATGTTTTCCTAAGTTTTTTTCTTTTGAGTGTTTTATTGTGAATTATATGATCGTTTACATGTCAGAACATTAATTTTACATTCATTCAATTGTACATCATATCATTGCCATGGTTACAATCCCCTCCATGCATCATCAACCTACCAAAGGGTATACCTTGCAAGCCTGACCCCTACATTATCCTCCCCTCCACCCCCCAGTCTTCAGCACACAGTCGCTCTCCCTCTCTGGATCTAAAGTCCCCAGCTGCTCCATCGCTCCACGTCATTGTCTCTGCCTCCATCACGGGCATCACTGTTTCTCTGGGTAGGGTCCCGGTCTCCTCTCTTCTCCGTTGAATGTCTTAGGGACCTCCATTCCTAGACTGAAAAGTTATTCCCTCCCTTCCTTGCTATAAAATGTCTACCTTTGCAATTCCAACCTTCACAATCAGTCCTGATAACAATTATTCACTATTGTATCACAAGAGACCCATCTGCATTTCATTTCATCAGCTCCACCTAGGCAGATTGGATACTACTCACTGGAGATTCTGCCTTCCTCCAGGACCCCTGGCTCTAGTTCCCTCTTGAAAGCTTGTAAGCCAGTCATCTTGCCTTTGTCACCCCATTCCCCCCCTCCCCCCATTTTGGGTAGCCATTATCCAAGTTGCCCATCCCTGTCTACTCTGTGTGTGGAGGGAGCGGGAATGATTCTTGCTGTAAGAAGTTGTTCCCTCTTTTGAGCTACTGTTTCCATAGGTGTAGGTCAAGTTCATCAAATTGCATCAGATTACTCTTTTATCCTCTACTTTCTTCTTCTGGTTGAGCTCTGATCGTCCAGTCATTGAAGCCAGGTCAAATGGGTATTATTCATGAGCTTTTAAGATCCCAGTTGCTACTCACCAAAGTAGAATGCTGTCTATGTTATGCCAATTGGCCATGGTGTCCCCCAAGACTATGGTTCTGAGCCCCCAGGTCCAGCAACTTATTCCCTCAAGATTTTTGTAAATGTCTAAGAATTTTTCATGATTTTTGCCCCTGTACACACCAGTGCTTATCCTAGAGCATCCAGGTGGGGAGTGTAGGATAAGCACTAGACGGCAAGATCAGTTTGAAGTTCAAGGCCAGCAGTCCAAACCCACCAGCCATCCTTCAAAACCCGATACAGGGTCACTAAGAGTCAGAGCCAGCTTGACAGTACTTAACAGCAACAACACTCTACCACACTCATGGATATGTTTGCAACAAATACCCTCTGCCAAACCCACCTACACCTGTGTAGCCTGTGTATCTATCCATGTGTCTACCCATTGTTGTTGCTGTGAAGTGCCGTTGAGTTAGTTCTGATCCATAGTGACCCTATAGAGGGTTTCCAAGGACCGGCCGGTGAACCACTGACCTTGTGGTCCAAGCCAACTTTGCAGTCTACCGCATTAACCCACAGCGCCACACCAGGACTCTGTGTCTACCCACGGTTGGTGGTGGTTATGTGCTGTGAAGTCGGTTCTGACTCATATCACCCTGCACAGAGTTTCTAAGGCTATAAATCTTTATGGAAGCAGAAAGCCTCATCTTTCTCCCACGTAACAGCTGGTAGTTTCGAACTGCTGACCCTGAGGTTCGCAGCCTGATTCGTAACCACTACGCTACCAGAGCTTCTTTGTGTCTGCCCATAGGTTACCATGTTGTTGTTGTTG
>NW_006417537.1:0-1912 GCF_000296735.1 Chrysochloris asiatica | reverse complement strand
GTTGTTGTTAAGTGCTGTTGAGTCGGTTCCGACCCATAGCGACCCTGTACAGGGTTTCCGAGGCTGTAAATCTTGACGGGAGCAGAAAGCCTCATCTTTCTCCCACGGAACATCTGGTAGTTTCGAACTGCTGACCTTAAGGTTCGCAGCCCGATTCATAACCACTACGCTACCAGAGCTCCTTATAGGTAACCAGAGGTTGCCGTTATTGCAGGATGGTGTATAGAACAGCATTTACCTCTGTTCCCTTAACTCTTGCACGCCCCCTTGTGTCAACCCTTGCCGTCATCATTATTTTTTAATCATTAGAAATAGTCTTAGTATCTGTTGTTGTTAAGTGCCATCGAGTCGGTTCTGACCCATAGCGACCCTGCATAGGGTTTCCAAGGAGAGACTGGTGACCTTGAACCACTAAGCTTGTAGTTCAAACAGCTTTGCCGTCTGGTGCATTAACTCAGAGCGCCAGCTAACATTTAAAAAACCCTTTTTATTATGAATTGAGTGAAGGTTTACAGAGCACATCATCAGTTTTACATTCAATAAATCATGTACTTTGCTTCATTACAATGACTGCAATCCCCTTAGTGTACCATCGGTGAACAGTATTTATCCCTATTCACTTTAACTCTTGCATTCCTCTTTGTGGAGTCCTGGTATGATGCAGTGGGTTAATGGGCTGGGCTGCAAAGTTGGTTTGAACCACAAGGTTGGTGGTTCAAGCTCACCAGCTGCTCCTCACCTGCTCCTTGGAGATCCTATACAGGGTCGCTATGAGTCGGAACCGACTCTACGGCACACAACAACAACAACAACAAACCCTGTACAGGGTCACTATGAGTCAGAACTGACTCGATGACACTTAACCACATTGTAGCATGTATTGGTATTTCACCCCTTTTGAGTGTTGGATGAATATCCTCTGGAGGGATATACCACATTTTGTTCATCCATTCACCAGTTGATGGTTCTGTTTTTGTTTTGTTTTTTACTATTCTGAATAATGCTGTTATGAACATTTATAAGCAAGTCTTTATGTGAGCATACATTTTCATTTCATTGAATCTTTCAGGTAGATACTAAGAGTGGATTTACTGAGTCACATGGTAAATTGATGTTAAGCTTTTAAGAAATTTCCAGACCACCACTTAACATTCCCATCAACAGTGCATGAGCCTTCCAGTTTCTCCACATTCTCATTAGCACTTGCTGTTGTCAGAAACAGGGTCAGTCGCTGTGAGTCGGAACTGACTCGATGGCACTTAACAACAATGGTCTGACTTCTTGCTGTCAGTCATTCTAAGACAAAAGAACACAAGCATAAAAACAATGCCATACCAACAAGTTGATTCTAATTCATAACAATCCTATATAGGGTTTCCGAGACTATGAAATTTTTATGAATGCAGACAACCTCATCTTCATCCTGCAGAGCAGCTGGTGGGTTTGAACCATATGGATAGCAGTCCAATGCCTAATCAGTACCATCTCCAGGGCTTGGATGTGAAATTGTATCTCATTGTGCTCCATAAATATTTGAATAAATAAATTATCTCTAATGGAGTCCTGCTGTGGCACTGTGGGCTAATGTGTCAGACCGCAAAGTCGTTTGAACTGCAAGGTCGGTGGTTCAAGCTCAACAGCTGCTCCTTGGAAATCTTATACAGGGTCGCTATGCGTTGGAATTGAGTTGATGGCACTTAACAACAACAACAACAACAACAACAAATGCTAGCCCAGAGTCCTGGTGTGGAGCTGTAGGATAAGCACTGGATTGCTAACAACAAGGTCAAACTCACCACCTGCTCCTTGGAAACGGGTTGGAACCAAGTCAGTGGCACTTAACAATAACAAGATGTCTGGGCGGGGCTGATGAAAGGAGATACAGATGGGTAACTCGTGATACTGCAGTGAA
>NW_006417536.1:2143-3809 GCF_000296735.1 Chrysochloris asiatica | reverse complement strand
CTCTGGGACCATCAACAGAGAAGAGCTGAGAGCGGGACCCTACCCAGAGAAATAGAAATGCCTGAGATAGAGACAGAGATGACAAAGTGGGGTGATGAAGCGGCTGGGGACTTTGGACCCAGAGAGGGAAAAAGACTGTGGGCCAAAAACTGGGGGTGGGGGATGGGGGGTAGTGTAGGGGGTGGGTTTCTAGGATATACCCTTTGGTTGTTTGATAATGCATGGAGGAGACTGGAATCATGGCAATGAGATGCTATACGATGGAATGAATGTAAGACTAAGGTTCTCCCATGTAAACTATCATATAATTCACAATAAAACATTTTAAAAAAAGGATACTTTTTGTTCCAGAGAAAAATAATTTTGAGGTCAGAACTAATATCAAAATTTTAACCAAACTCAACTGGACTTTCCAAATCATTGAAGCTTTGCAACAAGTTAAAAGAAATGCTCCCTAGCATTAAAACAAAAAAAACAAAAATCAGTTTTTAAACAGATCAAGCATTTTTAGGAAGACTGGGAAGACTGCAAAGATAAATTTAAGGTGGAAAGGGCAACTCCAAAGGCTATGGTGTGTCTTTTGGGATCCCAACGGGTCATCTTAACATATTTTCTTGAAGGGCACATAATTATCATGGAGACCTATTATGAAGAAGTTTTAAGAAAATGGAAAACTCTTCGAAAAATGGAAGAATATACCATGCTCATGGATAGTAATACTTAGCATTGTAAAAATATCAACACTACCCAAAGCAATCTACAAATACAATGCAATCCCAATCCAGACTCCAACTTCATTCTTTAAAGAGATGGAGAAACTAACCATTAGCTGTATATGAAAAGGGAAGAGACCCCAGACAAGCAAAGCATTACTAAAATGGAAGAACAAAATAGGAGGCCTCTCTCTTCCCAATAGCCAAACCTACTATACAACCACAGCAATCAAAACAGCCTGGTACAAGTGCAATGAAAAACACATAGATCAATGGAACAGAACTGAGAACCCAGATGTAAATCCATCCACATGGGGTCAGCTGCTCTTTACAAAGGACCAAAACACATTAAATGGGGAAGCGATGGTCTCTTCAGCAAATGGTGCTGACAAAGCTGGAAATCCATTTGCAAAAGAATGAAACAAGGCCTATCTCTCACACCATTGAAAAAACCGAACTCAACATGGATTAAAGACCTAAATGTAAAACCTAGAATATAAAGATCATCAATGAAAAAATAGGAACAAATTAGGAGCTCTGATACATGGCATAAATATACTATCAAACAGAACTGAAAACACAGAAACAGCTGAAAACAAACCAGATAACTGGAACCTCCTAAAAATTAGACACATATGGGCATCAAAAGATTTTACCAAAAGAGTAAAAAGATAATCTACAGACCGGGAAATTTTTTTGTTTTTTTCCAAAGACATACATCTCAAACAAGGGAGTGCTCTCTAAAATTTATAGAAAATGTTAACACCTCAATAAAAAGAAAACAAATCCAATTAAAAATGAGCAGAGGATATGAACAGACATGTCATTAAAGAAGACATTCAGGCTGCCAACAAACACATGAAGAATGCTTTAGATCATTAGCCATTAGAGAGATGCAAATCAAAACAAGAAAGAGACACATCTCACCCCAGTATTAATAGCAAAGTTAAGAG
>NW_006417536.1:0-1413 GCF_000296735.1 Chrysochloris asiatica | reverse complement strand
TCCAACTAAGGGTTGTTGATGTTGTTAACTGCTGTTGAGTCGATTCTGACCCATAGCAACCCTGTACAGGATTTCCAAGGAGCAGGCGGTGAGCTTGAATCACTGACTTTGCAGTTCAAACGACTTTGCATTCTGACACATTAGTGCACAGAGCCACATCAGAACTCCCCGGCAAAGGGTTGTTGTTATTGGCCGTGGAGTTGATTCCAACTCATAGCGACCCTGTACAGGGTTTCCGAGGAGGCTGTAAATCTTTACAGGAGCAGAAAGCCTCATCTTTCTCCTGCGGAACAGCTGGTAGTTTCAAACTGCTGACCTTGTAGCTCGCAGCCCGATTCATAACCACTACGCTAACTAGACATGTGCTAATTTGGGTGATGGGGAAATAATACAAATGAATAGCAATTACTCACCCCAGATTGTGATAAAGACCTTGACCAAATTTGTCAGATGATCTTATTAAATGTGATACTTAGCCAGGGACTTCTCCTCCTCACCCCCCCTGCCCAGCACGCCCCCACTCCCACCCCCTGCTTAATTGGTTACTCTGTCAAATAATTCTTATTAAAGATCATTCTTGATAATGATGGCATTTCCTTTAAAATGTGGCTCAGTGATGTGTGTTAGTATATAGACCAAAAAAACAAAGGCAAAAACAAACAAAAAAAAGAAACCTTATACAAATCACTGTCAGCTATCTCCATCTTTCTGGGGTTTTCCTATTGCCAGTCATAAAACGTGATATTTCAGCTGCAGAGATTTTTATCACGCTCTTTATATTTCCTGAGGATTTTTTATGCTTTATTTCTATTTTTTAAAAAAAGTTCTTTCATCATAGGAAATAGTGTAATTATTTTTTCTCCCAGATTCTTTCTTTGCAAGATTCTCAATAGACATTACCCTATAAAGATTAAAACAGAAAACTGCTTTGAAGAGTAAAAGAACAGGAAAATTGTGCTGGGAATTTTTTCCCATACAACAATGCACTTGCTCATTCTTTAAGGGTAACAAGGGCTATGAGAATCTCATTGGAAAAATATAACCTATCCATCCTATAGCCTTGATCTTGCCCCTTCTGATGTCTTTTGTTTCATATTCAAAGAACATTTAAAATGAACATAATTTGAGCCCCATGATGATATCAAACCCACCATGTTGCCATGGTGTCAACCAAAGAGCCAGGATTCTTCAAGGAAGTTGTTGTTGTTGATGTTAGATGCCATTGAGTCGGTACTGATCCACAGCGACCTTATGCACAGCAGAACGAAACACTGCCCAGTCCTGGGCCAACCTCACTACGGTTGCCATGCTTGAGTCAAGTGATGCTACCACTTTGCCAATCCATCTTGCTGGGGGTCTTCTTTTTCTCTGACCCTCCACCTTACCAAACATGATATCCTTCTCCAGCAACTG
>NW_006417535.1:3227-3842 GCF_000296735.1 Chrysochloris asiatica | reverse complement strand
GCTAGGGTTGTTAGGAATTTAGGGCTAGGGCTAGGGCTAGGCCTGTTACTGCTTTAGGGCTAGTGCTAGGGTTAGGGCTCTTAAGGCTTTCGGGCTAGGCTTAGGGCTGGTAGGGCTTTAGATCTTGGGCTAGGGCTGTTAGGGCTTCAGTTCTAGGACTAGGGCTGATAGGGCTTTATTGCTAGGGCTAGGGCTGTTCGGGCTTTAGGGTTAGTGCTAGGTCCAGGGCTGTTAGGGCTTTAGGGCTAGGGCTAGTTTTAATAGGTCTTTAGGGCTCGGGCTAGGGCTTGGGCTGCTATCGCTTTAGGACTAGGGCTGTTAGGGCTTTAGGACTTGAGCTAGGCCTGTTAGGGATTTAGAGCTAGGGCTTTGGCTATGGCTGTTAGGGCTTTAGGGCTAATGCTAGGTCTAGGGCTTTTAGTGATTCATGGTTAGGGCTAGGGCTACAGCCGTTAGGGCTTTAGGGAGAGGGCTAGGGCTAGCCTGTTAGGGCCCTAGTGATAGGGATAGAGATAGGGCTTTCAGGGCTTTAGGGACAAGGCTATGGGTAGGGCTTTAGGGCTAGGTCTTGGGCTAGGGCTTTAGGGCAAGGGTTTCAGGGCTAGGTCTAGGGCT
>NW_006417535.1:0-2196 GCF_000296735.1 Chrysochloris asiatica | reverse complement strand
GCTAGGGCTAGCCTGTTAGGGCTTTAGTGCTAGGGCTAGTTCTAGGGCTGTTAGGGCTTTAGGGCTAAGGCAATGGCTGTTAAGGCTTTAAGGCAAGGGCTAGGGCTACAGTTGTTAGAGCTTTAGGGATAGGGCTAGGTGCAGCATGTAAGTGCTTTAGGGCCAGTGCTAGTGCTAGGGCTGTTAGGGCATTAGGGCTAGGGCTAGGGCTAGAGCTGTTAGGGCAATAGGGCTAGAGTTAGGGCTAGGGCTGTTAGGTCTTTAGGGCTAGGGCTTGGGCTTTAGGGTCAGAGCTAGGGCAAGGGCTCTTAGGGCTGTAGGGCTAGGTCTAGGGCTGTTAGGGCTTTAGGGCTTGGGCTGGGGCTGATAGGGCTTTAGGGCTGGGGCTAGGGCTGTTAGGGATTTAGGGCTTTAGGTCTAAGGCTAGGGCTGTTACGGTTTTAAGTCTAGGTATAGTGATAGGGCTGTTAGGGCTTTAGGTCTAGGTTTAGGACTAGGGTTTATAGAGCTTTAGGGCTAGGGCTAGGGCTAGTGCTGTTAGGGCTTTAGGGTATGAACAGGGGTAGGGCTTAGGGATAGGTTTAGGGATAGGTCTAGGGCATTCGGGAAAGGGCTTTAGGGCTAGGGCTAGGGCTGTTAGGGCTTTAGGGCTAGGGCTAGGGCTTTAGGGATCCTTCTAGAGCTAGGGCATTAGTGCAAGGTCTTTAGTGCTAGGGCAAGAACTAGAGCTGTTAGAGCTTTAGGGCTTTGGCTTGGGCTTGGGCATTAGGGCATGGGCTTTAGGTCTAGGTTTAGGGCTATTAGGCCTTTTGGGGTAGGGCTAGAGCTAGGGCCGAAAGGGATTTAGGGTAAGGGATAGGTCTGTTAGGTCTTCAGGGCTAGGGATAGTGCTAGGGCTGTAAGGAATTTAGGGCTAGGGCTAGTGCTAGGGCTGTTAGTGCTTTCGGGCCTTAAAGCCCTAGCCTTAGCTATAGCCCTGAAGCCCTAACAGCCCTAGCCCTAGCCCTAGCCCTAGCCCTAAAGCCCTAACAACCCTAGCCCTATCCCTAGCCTTATTTCCCTATCAGCTCTAGCCGTAGCCCAAGCCCTAAAGCCCTAACAGCCCAAGCACTAGCACTATTCCTAAAGCACTAACAGGCTGGCCTAGCCCTATCCCTAAAGCCCTAACAGCTTTAGCCCTAGCCCCAGCCCTAAAGCACTAACAGCTCTAGCCCTAGCCCTTAAGCCCTAGCCCTAAATCCTTAGCCCTAGCCCTAGTCCTAAAGCTATAACAGCCCTATCCCTATCCATAAAGTCCTAAGAGCCTGAGCCCGACCCCTAGGCTTAAAGCCCTAAGAGCCATAGCCCAAGCACTAATGCCCTAACAGACCTAGCCCTAGCCCTAATGGCCTAATAGCTCTAAACTTTGTCCTAAAGCGCTTGCAATAATGCCCTAGCCTTGGCCTATCCCTAAGGGACTAACGCTAGCCCTAGACCTACCCCAAAAGCCCTAACAGCCCTAGCCCTAGACTTAGACCTAAAGCCTTCAAAGCCCTAGCCCTAGCACAAACCCTAAAACCCTTAAGCCCTAAAAGCCCTAAGCCTAGCCCTAAAGCCCTAAAAACCCTAGTGCTGAAGCCCTAACAGCCCCAACACTAGCCCTAAATGACTAACAGCCCTAGCATTAGCCCTAGCTCTAAATCCATAACAGCCCTAGCCCTAGCTCTAGCTATTATGCCCAAATAGCCCTAGACCTAGCTCTAAAGCCCTAACAGCTCTTACCCAAGCACTAGCCCTAATGCCCTAGCCCTATCCCTAGCACTAAATCCCTAACAGCCCTAGAACTAGCCCTAGCCCTAAATCACTCACAGGCCTAGGCCTAACGCTATATCCCTAACAGCCCTAGCCCTATCCCTAGCACTAAATCCCTAACAGCCCTAGCCTTAACCCTAGCCATAAAGCCATAACAACCCTAGCCCTAGCCCTATTGCCCTAACAGCTCTAGCCCTTAGCCCAAGCCCTAAAGCCCTAACAGCCCTAGCACTAGCACTAGCCCTAAAGCCCTAACATGCTGGCCCTTTCCATATCCCTAAAAGCCTAACAGCTGTAGACCTAGCCCTAGCCCTAAAACCGTAACAGCCCAAGCGCTAGCCCTAAAGCCCTAACAGCCCTAGCACTAGTCCTAGCCCTGAAGCCCTAACATGTTACCCTAGCCCT
>NW_006417534.1:4243-4759 GCF_000296735.1 Chrysochloris asiatica | reverse complement strand
ATTGAAAATACCATGGCTTGGGTCAGGCACACCTTAGTCCTCAAGTTGACATCTTTGCTTTTCAACACTTTAAAAAGTTCCTGTGCAGCAGATTTACCTAATGCAATATGTCATATGATCTCTTGACTGCTGCTTCCATGAGTGTTGATAGTTGATCCAAGAAGAATGAAGTCCTTGCCAACTTCAATCTTTTCTCCTTTGATAAGAATGTTGTTTATTGGTCCAGTGGTGAGGATTTTTGTATTCTTGACATTGAGATGTAATCCATACTGAAGCCTGTGCTTTTTGATCTTCATCAGTCAGTTTTAAGTCCTCTTCACTTCCAGCAAGCAAGGTTGTATCATCTGCATATCACAAGTTGTTAATGAGTCTTCCTCCAATCCTGATGCCATGTTTTTCTTCATAGAAACCAGCTTCTCTGATTATTTGCTCAGTATACAGGTTCAATATGTATGGTGAAAGAACACAACCTTGTCGAACACCTTTCTTAATTTTAAAACATTCAGTGTTCCCATG
>NW_006417534.1:0-1116 GCF_000296735.1 Chrysochloris asiatica | reverse complement strand
TTCTTTCTTGTCTTCTTAATGACTTTTTGATCTCTTCACGTATGATGTTCTTGATGTTATCCCACAACTCTTCTGGTCTTTGGTCTTTAGTGTTTAATGTATCAAATCTGTTCTTTAGATGATCTCTAAATTCAGGTGGGATAAACTCAAGGTCATATTTAGGTTCTCGGGGACTTGTTTTCATTTTCTTCAGTTTCAGTTTGTATTTGCATAGAGTAATTGATGGTCTGTTCCACAATCCCCCTGGCCTTGTTTTGACTGATGATATGGAGTTTTTCCATCTTCTCATTCCACAGATGTAGTCAATTTGATTTCTATGCGTTACATCTGGTGAGGTCCATGTGTATAGTCGTCTGTTATGCTGTCTAAAGAAGGTATTTGAAACAAACAAATCATTGGTTTTGCAGAATTCTATCATGCGTTCTCCAGCATCATTTCTATCACCAAGTCCAAATTTTCGAACTACTGGTCCTTCCTCTTTGCTCCTGACTTTTGCATTCCAATCACATTAGGTATAATTCCATGGTTCCATTGTCTCTGTGATAAAGTTAATATGATTTTTTTTTTCAAAGTCTGAGAGATTTGAACCTTTTAGGAATGTAATTATTCAATAATCATATTAACATTTTTTTCCCAATGAACATTAGTCTATTTACATTTTATATAATTTTTTAGTTGATTTGTCTTTAGAAATATGTCCATTTCATTAATATTTTCAAATGTGTTGCCCACTAGCCACTGCCACTGAGTCAATTCCAACTCATACTGAGTTACTGTTGTTATGAGCCTTTAAGTTGGTTCTGACTCATTTGCTTAGGGTTTCTGAGGCTATCAATCTTTATGGGAACAGAAAGATCTCATCTTTCTTTTCAGAACGGCTGTTGGATTTTCCAAACTTGTGATTAGCAGTCCAGTGCTTATCCTATAGCACTATTAGCAAATGTGTTGGAGCTTACTAATTTTTTTTTTCCTTGAAATATTCTCCCTTCTGTCTGTTGCTATAGTCTTCTTTTCATTCTTGTAATTTTTCTCTTTTATGGAGGCTTTTCTGCTTTTGTTTTTGAATTAACACTTTTTCTGACAAATGCAAATATTTCCTTTTTGCTATTAAAAAAA
>NW_006417533.1:4001-4628 GCF_000296735.1 Chrysochloris asiatica | reverse complement strand
GATCATACATTGACAGAGAACTTCCAGAGGTTCAAGCTGGATTCAGAAGAGGCAGTGGAACAAGGGATATCATTGCTGATGTCCAATGGATCTTATCTGAAAGCAGAGAATATCGGAAAGATGTTGACATATGCTTTATTGACTATGCAAAGACTTTCAAATGTGTGGATCATGACAAGCTATGGAAAACATTGCGAAGTATGAGTATTCTGGAACACTTAATTGTGCTCCTGAGGAATCTGTACCCAGACCAAAGGCAGTTGTTAGAACAGAACATGGGTACACTGAAAGTTTTAAAATTGGGAAAGGTGTGAGACAGGGTTGTATTCTTTCACCATACTTATTTAACCGATATGCTGAACAAATAATTCGAGAAGCTGGTTTATATGAAGAAAAACATGGCATCAGGATTGGAGGAAGACTCATTAACAACCTGCGATGTGCAGATGATACAGCCTTGCTTGCTGAAAGTGAAGAGGACTTAAAACATTTACTGATGAAGATCAAAGAGCACAGCCTTCGGTATGGATGCCATCTCAATGTAAAGAAAACAAAAATCCTCACCACTGGACCAATGAACAACATTCTTGTCAACAGAGAAAAGATTGAAGTCGTCAAGGACTTCAT
>NW_006417533.1:0-621 GCF_000296735.1 Chrysochloris asiatica | reverse complement strand
GCTTGATGTTTTTGATGTTAAGTGCTGTGCAGTCAGTTCTGATTCATACAGTTTCTGAGGAGCAGAGAAGGTTGTGGATTTGAAATGCTGACTTTGTGGTTCAGAGTCCAGTGCTGACCCTATAGTGACACATCAGGAGTCTTAATATGATGTACATTGTTTTAATGGAAAGTTCTTGAGGTATAATATGAAACAAATTTGATATAAAAAAATTCAAATATTATTTTCATCTCAATTTGTTGGTTATATTTAGAATGTATCTTTATCACTAAATTGAATGTTTGCAAAATTCTCCACATCATTTTAGTTTTGACAATTTTAAATGTTTGAAAAGCAAGCTTGATAATACCATGTTTTAAACATGAAGTTTCTCTGAAATGGTATACATTCTCATTGTAATAGAATTTTATCTAAGAATAAATAAACAGGGTGAAAAAATAAATGAAATATCTTGGTCAATCTTTCTAATTAGTTCAAAATATACTGTCACACTATCATTTAAAATATATGAAATTTAAATTTCTGGTAAATGTGGAAAAGTGATAAAACGACTATGTGGCTTTAGTACATTTATGATAGAATTAGGGCTTAAAATGTTAAATATGAATATATTTTATTATT
>NW_006417532.1:2801-3743 GCF_000296735.1 Chrysochloris asiatica | reverse complement strand
TATTCATCAGGTTTTCAGTGACTGAATATTTGGAAGTAGTTTGTCACTTTTTCTTTCTAGTCTGCCTTTGGAAGCTCATCTGAAACCTGTCCACCATGCGTGACCCTGTAGGTATTTAAAAGTGGCATGGCTTTCAGAATCACAGCAACTCACAAGCTACCACAGTACAACAAACTGACAGACGAGTGGTGGAGCCCAAATTTAGGATTGTTTAAATTTGTGGAAAGCGCTTACCATGAGCCATACGAGTAATTGCCTTCCTATAACTTCTATTCAGTTAAATCTCTTGCTCTATATGAAAGTCCATCTTTCATTCCCAGTCAATCCCTAAGTGATTTAAATATTTTCACGTCTCCTTCCTGTCTGGCCATGCGTCAATTTGTCCAGATCTGGCACAGGTTTGCTCGTTTTCCACCTTGGTTTATATAGTAGGTAGAGTATTTCCTGGCAAAAGCCATCATCTTAAGGATATGTTGGCAGCGATGTAAAAGACTCAGGCAAACTTAATTGGTCTTAAGAGGGGAACTTATGATTAGTTTGCCCAGAGCATGAGAGAATATTCCCTATATGGGCTGACCAATTTCAGAGCATAATAAATTGTACTTACGTGCGTTTGAACTGAACTTTTTACTGCTGTTAGTTTATCCTGTAATTGTATTAGTATGTATGCCACAGTTCACAAGTGACTGATAAATCTCTTAGGCAGTTTTCATATGAATTGGTCTATAACTTGAGTGTGTTACTTATATTTTTTTATGGTGAATTTAAAAAAGATGTATTTACCTGTGTTTTTGGTTAGACTTTTCATAGCAAATTACATTCCCATTCAACAATTCATACACTGATCGTTCCCTGACATTGTTTACAGTCACAGCAAGGTGTCAGTCCCCCATCATTTCGACCCTGCCTACCAGCTGCGCCATTTCCATCCATCTGTTTTCC
>NW_006417532.1:0-771 GCF_000296735.1 Chrysochloris asiatica | reverse complement strand
CAGGATTCCTCCTATGGTCTTATGCAATGCAGAGGCTTTGCAGGAAGCCTCCTTCACTGGGCATGTTGTATCCCCATTTTAGGTATTCTAATCAGATATAAGGTGCTCTGGTAGTGGTTACAAATCGGGCTACTAATCTCAAGGTCAGCAGTTTGAAACTACCAGTGATTCCGCGGGAGAAAGATGAGGCGGTCTGCTCCCATAAAGTTTTATAGCCTTGGAAACCCTGTGTAGGGTCACTATGAGTCGGAGCCGATTCCACGGTACTTAACAACAACAACAACAACAATCAGTTATAGGCAGAAGATGGATTTACAAGCTTCCATGGTGATATTTCTGGCTATTCCTCTCTCCCCCTCAAGTGTCTATTTTATAATGGTATGCTAGGGAAACCAAGATTCAAAAGACAGCCAAGCATCTTAACATAATTTCCCCTATTTTGACCATTCCAATCATGTCTCAATCCCTGTATCACAGAGCCCTGTTGTTCCAAGGTCATGCATACATTTATTTACCTCTGCCCCACTTAGCCCTTGCAAACCTGTTGAACTGTTTTCCCATCTGCCTTATTCTTCCATTCCTCTCCCATTCTTGTGTATTGCCCCCCTCCGCAGCATCCAAACTATTCCCTACCCTGTGCTCCACCTTCCCTTTCCTCCTCTTACCCCCCCCATCCCAGTAACCAGCAAAGAATCACCACCCCCCCATCCTTAATATAGGTTCTTTTTCTTAGTCTTTTACAATAGTGGTCCTATGCAATAGTTCTTTTGT
>NW_006417531.1:2523-3947 GCF_000296735.1 Chrysochloris asiatica | reverse complement strand
TTACAAATCCATGAGGTCAAGTTGGTTGATTGTACTGTTTAGTTCCTCTGTATCTTTGTCGAGTTTCTTTCTAGTTGTTCTGTCCCTTTTCGAAGGTGGCATATTAAAATCTCCCACTATAATTGTAGATTTCTTTCTTTCTTCAATTCTAGTAAGGTTTCCTTTATACATCTTGGTGCTCTTTTATTAGAGTGTAGATATTTATTATGGTTATGTCATCTTGCTCAGTTGACCCTTTGATCATGAGATAGTGTCCTTCTTTATTTCTTATGCTGGTTTTTGTCTTAAAGATTAAAAAATCTCTGATAATCTTTTTATCAGAGATTAATATTGCCAATCCTGCTTGTTTATTGTTGCAGTTAACTTGGTATATATTTTTTTTCATCCTTTAACTTTTAGTCTGTTTTTGTCTTTGTGTCTAAGGTGAGTCACTTACAGGCAGCATACTGAAGGGTCTTTGTTTCTTATCCATTCCGCCACTCTCTCTCTCTTCACTGTCTAGTAGTTTTTTTAATCCAGTGATGTTCAATGTAATTATTGATTGGTATGAATTAATTGCTGCCATTTTGTTAATTTTTTGGTAGTACTATTCATTCCTTTGTTCTGCATGCCTTCTTGTTCTGAGCTTGTATTTTTTGTGCCATTTTTTGTCAGTTTCTTCTTAGTTTTCATGTTTGCTTCTTCTGCTTGGAAATTCTTTTTCATGGTAAGTTGTGAAGTATTAACTTTCTTTGGGGTAACCTTATAGTCTATTAACTTTTCCCTCCATTTAAGACAATCTATTGCATCCTGTAATCTTCCTAAGCTCCTCACCACCTGGATCTCTGTTCCTACATTTTCCCCTTATTTGACATTGCTATTATTTTGATCTTTGGTTGACATTCCAGCTCCTTTGATTTCGTTGTTGTAATTTTGTTCTGTTTTGGACTCTACTATCCATTGTCTGAGTTTCAGGTGGTGTTGTCAAACCTGTCAATCTGTGGTTGTTGTCTGTTCTTGCTGGTTTTCAGTCCAAAGAACTCCTTTTAGGATATTTTGAATTGCTGGTTTGGCTTTCACAAAATCTCTTAGTGTCTGTTTATCCTGGAATGTTTTGATTGCACCATCATATTTGATTGACAGTTTTGCTGGATAGATGATTCTTGGTTGGCAGTTTTTTTTTTCTTTTATATTTTTGTATATGTCCCCCCATTGCCTTCTTACCTGTATGGTTTCTGCTGAGAAACACTTCTCTTTTCCTTGGCCACTTTTAGATTCTCTCCTTTGATTTTGGAGAGCTTGATTATTACATGTCTTGGTGATTTTCTTTTGGGGTTTATCTTTCCTGGGGTACGTGCAGCTTCTTGAATGCTTTTATTCTCATCTTTCAAGATGTTAGGGAAATTTTCTTCCAGAAGCTCTTCAACTATTATCTCCTCTGTGGA
>NW_006417531.1:0-1008 GCF_000296735.1 Chrysochloris asiatica | reverse complement strand
GCAGGTGCAGGAAACTGATCCCCTTCACCTTATGCTAGATCCAGAGCTCTGGTGCTGTTCTGTTAAAGCAGCTTCTCTGGGTTTTCAGCCCCTCCCCCATGGTGCCTGACTCTGACTCTGCTCTGCCATTGCCAAAACCAGAAGTGAGAAAATTATACTTTCCAATGGAGTCCTGGTGTGATGCAGTGGGTTAATGCACTGAGCTGAAATGTCAGTTTGATCCACAAGGTTGACAGTTCAAGCTTACCAATTGCTTCTCAGAAACCCTATACTGGGTCACTATGGGTCAGAACCAAATTGACAGCCCTTAATAACAACAACAATATACTTTCAGATATCAAGATGTTCCTGGGCAGTTGTCGTTGTTACTGTTAAGTGACATTGAGGAACCATCTGACTCATAATGACCCTGTATAGAATTTCCAAGGAGTGGCTGATGGGTTTGAACCACCAACCTTGCAGCTAGCAGTCAGTGTTTATCCTACAGCACCACTCTAGGACTCCATTAGGTAGTAAATGAAAAATGAAGACAGCAAAGTATCCTGATATATCACAGAGTACACATGGATGATTATTTTCCTATCACCTGTTTAAGAAAATTACTCTAAACTCCTTAGGAATTGATTTCTTTCAAGATTCTCAAATTATTTGTTTAGTGTATAGATTGAATCAAGTATAAATTGATCTTAACCCACATCTCACTAATATCTGCATTGGTCGTTCTAGTCCCTTTATTTCTTACTCTAGACAAAATGTATCATTACAAAATCATAGAAAACCTTATTAAATAGAATATTAAAATATGAACCTATTGCTTCTTAACATATCCTAGCTCTAGGCCTACACACTTCTGATGGCAGTGTTTCCATCTTTCTAACCATCCCTGAAGAATTCTAAGCTCTTCAATTCACACCACATCAAAACAGCAGTTTTGGCATTCTTGAGGGACTCAAATATGTTTCTTTAAAGCATTATTTGAGAGAACAAATCAGATGACAGATTGGGTAG
>NW_006417530.1:2741-3829 GCF_000296735.1 Chrysochloris asiatica | reverse complement strand
TATATGGCAGATGGATGCAACATGTGTAAATTTAGAGGGCTAACTACAAGGCAGATGAGTCCAACATGTCCGTATACTGAGAGTTATCTACATGACAGATGAGTCCTACATGTCAATATACAGAAAGCTAAATACAAGGCAGATCCATCCAATATATTCATGTACAGGGAGGTATCTACATGGCAGATGAGTCCAACATGTCAATATACAGAGAGCTAAATACATGGCAGATCAGTCCAACATAGCCACGTACACAGAGCTACCTATATTGCAGAGTGTTGCAACTGTTCCATATACAAAGTTCTAGCTACATGGCTGATGAGTCCAACATGTTCATATACTGAGAACTAGCTACATGGCAGACAAGTCAAATATGTTCATATACAGAAAGCTACCTACATGGCAGATCAGTCCAACATATCCATGCAAAAAAAGCTAGCTATATGACATACGAGTAGAAAATGTCCATATACCGAGAACTATCTATACGGCAGAGTAATGCAACATTTTCATATACAAAATTCTAGCTTCATGGAAGATGAGTCCAACATGTCTACATACTGAGAGTTAGCTACATGACAGATTAGCTAACAATTACATATACATTGGCGATGAGTCCAACGTGTCCATATACTGAGAGTTAGCTACATGGCAGATGAGTTCAAAATGTGTATATATAGAAGAGTAGCTAAAAGAATTATGAGTACAACATGTTCATACAGAGAGAGCTGGCTACATGGCTGATGAGCCCAACATGACCATATACTGAGATAGCTACCTGGCAGAGAACTCCCATAAGGTCATATACAGAGAGCTACCTACATGGCAGATCAGTACAACATATCCTTGTTCAGAGAGCTACCTACTTGACAGATGAGTCACAAATGTCCATATCCAGAAAGCTAGCTACCTGGCAGAGTAGCACAACGTTTCCATATACAGAGATATAGCTACCTGGCAGATGCGTCCAAAGTGTCCATATACTGAGAACTAGCTACATGACAGAGTATTCCCATATGTCCATATACAGAGTACTAGCTACATGGCAGATGAGTCCAACATGTCCATATACTGAGTGCTACCTAGAT
>NW_006417530.1:0-636 GCF_000296735.1 Chrysochloris asiatica | reverse complement strand
GATGAGTACAACAGGTCCTTATATTGAGAGTTAGCTACATGGCAGAGTAGTGCCACATTTCCATATACAGAGTTCTAGCTACATGGCAGATAAGTACAACATGTTCATATACAGAGTACTAGCTACATGGCAGATGAGTCCAACATGGCCATATATTGAGAGTAAGCTACATGGTAAATGTGTCCAACATGTGTATATATAGAGGATTAGCAAAATGGCAGATGAATCCAAAGTGTTCATATAAAAACAGCTAGATACATAGCAGAGTAGAGCAACCTTTCCATATAAGAGTTCTAGCTATATGACAGATGAGTCCAACATGTCCATATACTGAGAGCTATCTACATGTCAGATGAGTCCAACATGTGTATATTTAGAGGGCTAGCTACAAGGCAAATGAGTCCAACATGTTCATACACAGAGAGTTGGGTACATGGCTAATGAGTCCAACATCTCCATATACTGAGAGCTAGCTACATGGAGGACACATCCAATATATTCATGTGCATAGAGCTACCTACATGTGAGATCAGTCCAACATATCCATGTAGAGAGAGATAGCTACATAGCAGAGTTCTGCAACATTTCCATATAGAGTTCTAGCTATATGGTAGATGAGCCCAACATGTCCATATA
>NW_006417529.1:2996-3951 GCF_000296735.1 Chrysochloris asiatica | reverse complement strand
TAAATGGTATTGCTTTCCTAATGTCCTTTTCAACGTGGTCATTTTTGGTATAGAGGAATCCAACAGATTTTTACTGAGTCTTTCTATGTATAGGATCATATCCTGTGCAAATAGAGTTTTACTTCCTCTTTGCCAATTTGGATGTCTTTACTTTCCCTATCTCACTGTATAGCTCTGGGTAAAACATCCAGCACAGTATTGAATAGGAGTGGTGACAAAGGGCATCCTTGTCTGGTTCCTGTTCGCAAAAGAAAAGCTTTGAGTTTCTCTCCATTGAGAGTAATGTAGGCTGTTGGTTTTGTATATGTGCTCTTAATTATGTTCAGGAATTTCCCTTTAATTCCTACTTTGTTGAGTCCAACATTTTTTTTTTTTACTTACCTGTATTTCATCTTTATTAAATGAGTTGGAAATTTCTTCTGCATACAATAGTGTCTTCACCAGTTGATTTCCATCACAATTATTGGTAGCATTTTCAGTTTAATGTCATTAAGCTATTTTTATTATATAAGTGATTAATGTATTATAGTGATAGTGTCCTCTGAATATTTCAACACCTTTAACAACACACAGCCCTTTTACTAGTTTTATATAATCCAGACTATATTCTAAATCTATAAAAGTTGTTCCATAAATATCTGTTCATTGCCTGATTAGAATGTATGATTTTATTAAAGCAAGCTTGCCTTATAATTATGCCTTATTTATTTCATTATGAAAATGAGTTCTAATTTCCTCATGGAGTAATGGAGCTATTTTCCTACTGGAAGTGATCCAGTAACAAAATATAACATGTCATGATATGAATAGAGAGTCCTTGTGTGATGCCCAGGGTTAATGCGCTGGACTGCAAAGTTCATTTCAGCTATAAAGTCACTAGGCAACTCTGTACACAGCTGCTATGGGTCATAATTGACTCAACAGCACTTAACAACAACAATGTTAATAGAAAAAA
>NW_006417529.1:0-406 GCF_000296735.1 Chrysochloris asiatica | reverse complement strand
CTTGCAGTCACAGATTTGAGAGCCGTCCCATTGTAGCACGGTGGGCTGGAGTGCCACTCAAGGGCCTTTTGGTCTGCTGGGTCGGAGGTTCAAGCTCACGGGCCACAATTCAGAAGCCCAGTGTGGGGGACACAGATACCCGTCATATGAAGTCTGCCTACTCGTTTTCACTGGTTTGAAGGGAGTCCAGCACAGCTCTGTGGGCTGAGGTGATGCACTACAGGGCCTTTTGAGCTGTAGGCCCAGCAGTTCGTGCCTGCCAGCCGCTCCTTGGAGACCCTATACAGGTACGCTACAGGTCGGAACTGACTAGACAGCACCTAAAAGCAAGGAGAGGAGGGCAGATGTGACTGAAAGAGAAGATTCTAAAAACATACACATATTAGGAGTCAGAATTTTCTACATT
>NW_006417528.1:2852-4031 GCF_000296735.1 Chrysochloris asiatica | reverse complement strand
AACCTTGTATAGGGTTTCCAAGGAGCATCTGGTGAACTCGAACCGCCAACCTTGCAGTTCAAACGATTTTTGCAGTCTGCCGCATTAACCCACAGTGCCACACTAGGAAAGTGGATACTACAGATTGAAATATTTCCCCACAAATTCATGTTAAAGTCCTAATAATTGACATCTGTGAAGATGAGTTTGTTTAGATAAAGAGTCTTTGAAGATGTTATCAGTTAACAAGAAGTCTATAGTTAACAAAGTAGGGTGGGTCTAATCTGATCTGAGTGGTGTCTTTATAAAAGAGATTAAGAGACAAAGTGAGTCAGAGTGAAAGGCCATATGACAAGAGTTATACTGCAGCTGCAAGTTAAGGAAACCTGGGGCTACCAGAAATTGAGAGAGACAATAAAACATGTTCATCTAGAGCCTCCAGAGAGAACACAGCCTTGCTGACCCCTAAATTTGGATTTTTTGTTGTTAAGTGCCTGGTCCTACACCATCTGCACAATCATTGCTATGTGTGAACCCAATCAATGTTATAGCCACTGTGTCAGTCTGTCTCACTCAGAGCCTACCTCTTTACCACGGAACCTCTCTTTTATCAAGCATGATGTTATTCTCCAAGGACTGATCACTCTTGGTCACATGCCCAAAGTATATGAGCCAGAACCTCTCCACCATTATTTTTAAAGAGTTTTCTGGCTGCACTTTTTTCAAGACATAGTTCTTTGTTTTTCTGTCAGCCCATGGTTTATTTAATATTTCTCACCAACACCATAATTCAAATGCATCAGTTCTTCAGTCTCTTTCTTATTCATTGTCCCTCATTCATATACATATATGGTGATTGGAAACATCATGGCTTGGATAAGACATACCTTAGACATCAAAATGACATCTTTGTCTTTAGCACTTTATGGAAGCTTTTTGCAACAGATTTGCCTAACAGAAGGTGTTGTTTGATTTCTTGACTGCTGCTTCCATGAGCATTGATTGTGGATCTAAGTAAAAGAAAAATTTTGACAACTTCAGTCTTTTCTCTATATATTATGATGTTGCTTTTTGGTCCAGTTGTGAGGATTTTTGTTTCTTTTGTGTTGAGGTGTAATCCATACTGAAGGTTGTAGTATTTATCTTCATCAATAAATGCTTCAAATCTTCTTACCTTTCAACAGCAAGGTGTGACATCTG
>NW_006417528.1:0-481 GCF_000296735.1 Chrysochloris asiatica | reverse complement strand
GCTGTTTTTCACTGTCCATATTTTTAGAAGTAGATTGTTGTTGTTGTTAGGTGCCATCAAGTCAGTACCAACTCATAGCTACCTTATGTATAACAGAACAAAACACTGCCTGGTCCTGGGCCAACCTCACAATTATTGCCATGCTTGACCCCATTGATGCTGCCATTTTGCCAATCCATCCCATTGGGGGTCTTCCTCTTTTTCTCTGACCCTCCACTTTACCAAACATGATATCCTTCGCCAGCGACTGGTCCCTCCTGACAATATGTCTGAAGTATAAGAGACGATGTTTGGCCATCCTGATCTCCAAGGAGCACTCTGGCTGCACTTCTTCCAAAACAGATCTGTTGGTTCTTGTGGCAGCACACAACACTTTCAATATTCTCCTCCAACACCATAACTCCGAAGCATCAATTCTTCTATGGTTTTCCAGCTTTTGCATGCATATGAGGTTATTGAAAATACCATGGCTTGGGTCAGG
>NW_006417527.1:3000-3785 GCF_000296735.1 Chrysochloris asiatica | reverse complement strand
AGATTTGCCTAATGCAATATATCATCTGATTTCTTGGCTGCTGCTTCCATGAGTGTTGATAGTTGATCCAAGAAGAATGAAGTCCTTGACAACTTCAATCTATTCTCTGTTGATAAGATTGTTGTTTATTGGCCCAGTGGCGAGGATTTTTGTTTTCTTTACATTGATATGTAATCCATACCGAAGGCTGTGCTCTTTGAGCTTCATCAATAAATGTTTTAAGTCCTCTTCACTTTCAGCAAAAAAGGTTGTATTATCTGCATATCACAGGTTGTTAATAAGTCTTCCTCCAATCCTGATGCCACGTTTTTTTTTTCATAGAACCAGCTTTTCAGATTATTTGCTCAGCAACAGGTTGAATAAGTATGGTGAAAGAATACAACCTTGTTGCACACCTTTTTAAATTTAAAACCATTCAGTGTTCCCATGTTCTGTTTGAACAACTGCCTCTTCGTCTATGTACAGATTTCTCATGAGCACAATTAAGTGTTCCGGAATACTCATACTTCTCAATGTTGTCCATAGCTTATCATAATCCACACATTCAAGAGCCTTTGCGTAGTCAATAAAGCACAGGTAAACATCTTTCTGATATTCTCTGCTTTCAGCCAAGACCCATCAGAAATCAGCAACGATATTCCTTGTACCACAGCCTCTTCTAAATCTGGCTTGAACCTCTGGAAGTTCTCTGTCAATATATGCTTGCAGCCGTTTCTGCATTACCTTTAGCAAAACTTTACTCTTATGGGGTATCAAAGAGATTGTCCAATGATTTCTACATTCTG
>NW_006417527.1:0-2201 GCF_000296735.1 Chrysochloris asiatica | reverse complement strand
TTCTAACTATTGATCTTTCCTCTTTGCTCCCAACCTTTGCATTCCAATCACCAGTAATGATCAATACATCTTGATTGCATGTTTCATCAATTTCAGATTGAAGAAATTGGTAGACTTCTTCTATTTCATCCTCACTGGCTTTAGTGGTTGGTGTGTAAATTTGAATAATAATGGTATTAACTGGGCTTCCTTATATGCACATGGATATTATCCTATCACAGACAGTGTTGTACCTCATGACTGATCTAGATATGTTCCTTTTGACAATGAGTGCAACACCATTCCTCTTCAATTTGTCATTCCCAGCATAGTAAACCATGTGTTTGTCAGATTCAAAATGGCCAATACCAGTCCATTTCAGCTCATTAATGCCTAAGATATTGATGTTTATGTGTTCCATTTCATTTCGACAACTTCTAACTTTCCCAGATTCATACTTCGTACATTCCATGTTCTGATTTTCAGTGGATGTTTATAGCTGTTTCTCTTCATTTTGAGTTGTGCCCCATCAGCAAATGAAGGTCCCGTGGGAATTCCTCCCATGAGCTTTACTCCATTTGCTTTATCATGGTCAACTCTACTTTGAGGAGGCAGCTCTTCCACAATCGCATTTTGAGTGCCTTCCAACCTGAGGAGCACGCTATCTGACAGTGTTTCTCTGTTATTCATAAGATTTTCAGTGACTAAATATTCAGAAGCAGTTCATCACTCTTTCTTCCTAGTCTGTCTTGGTTTGGAAGCTCATCTGAAACCTGTCCACCAGGGGTGAACCTGCTGGTATTTAAAATACTGGTGGCATAGCTTTCAGAATCACAGCAACTCACAAGCCACCACAGTAGGAGAAACTGACAGGTGAGTGGTGGCCGTTTGGTTTTAAGTGGAAACTATCACTGTAAATTTCAAGGAGATATGTGCACATGCATAGTAGAACCCTCCAGAGGTGGGGTTGGGCTGTCCATTCAATCAGGCATCCCCTCTAGTCATCAGAATGGAGGAGCACAGGCAGTGGGAGACCAATCAACAGATACCAAAAAAAAAAGAATGTCCACACTTGTATCTCCGCTGTTCTGTCAGGCGTTCATGGCTGTTCTGATCCTTACCCTGCTTGGTCTCTCCCATGATGGTGGCTCTGGAAGCAGCTGAGCATCTTTAATTAGAAAGCAATGGATTTCTTGATTTTGCTGCAAATTCCCCTAACTGTAAGCCTTCCAAGTTTCTAACTATTCCTTAATATGTGGTTCAGAGTTCTAGCACCAACCTCTGAGCCTGCTTGGTCCGGTATTCTCTGTTGTTGCTGATGGAGCTCCTAACTGCATGTCTACCCAACGGGCAATTTTTTTTTTAAAGTTTTGCTTTTGTTTTTTTACTTAATACTTTTCTATATACTGCAATATGTTTAAAATGATCCCATAAGAGTTTTTTGAGTGAAAAATATGTATATTATTCTTAAAATATAAATAACTCTAATCAATTCATTTTAAAAATATGGACTGAACCCTTGCTTAGTGAGTGAAGTGTTGTAGACACAGGAAACGCCGATGCACAACACAGACAAATCCACACATATCGTGACATGTTTCCTTCCTGTGAAAACAAACTGACAATGAACACACAGAAAAGAGAATGTTGGATAGTTATGGAGTCCTAGTGTGGTGCTGTAGGATAAAGCACTGGATCTCAAGGTCAGTATGAACCACAAGGTTGATGGGTCAAACTCACCAGTTGCTCCTTGGAGACCTTGTCCATGGTTGCTATAAGTTGAAACCAATTCAATGGCACTTAACAACAACAACATAATCTTGTTAAAATAGAACAAGAATAAGAAATGAGTGGTCTTATTGGACAGTCTCTAGAGCAGTGAACACTAATCTAAAACATCAATAATAAGAAAAATCCTTTGAAGGAAATGAAAATATTTCGAACCAAAGTTAATAAAGACAAAAAGCAATGAAACAGGAAAAACTGCAACAAAAAACAATTTGGCTGAAATAATGCAAATGCATAAAGCTCAATAATGTCTTGTGAAATTAGAGGAATTGGCTTTTACTGTAAAAAATTAAATGAGTAGTTTTGAAAATTGGCTACTGTTATATTTTAAGGTAATACCAGAAGGATGTTTACCTGTGCTTTATTGACTGCGCAAAGGCTTTTGATTCTGTGGATCATGACAAGCTATGGACAACATTGAGAAGTATGAGTAT
>NW_006417526.1:2261-3797 GCF_000296735.1 Chrysochloris asiatica | reverse complement strand
GGGTAAATTACTACAATTTGATGAACTTGACCTATACTCATGGAGGTAGTGATTCTAAATACCAACAAAGAGGGAGGGAGTCTTCACATCAAGGATCAATGCTATCTCCTCTGTATACAGGGTAGATAGGGATGGGCAACTTAGACATTATCTAAAATGAGGGGTTGACAGAGGCACAAAGAGACTGGCTTATAAGGTTTCAAGGGGGAGTTTAGTTTAAGAGTGAATAGGGGTGCAGGTGAAGGAGTCTCTCGTGACGGAGTGCTAGGGGGTCAGGCTTCCAGACTCGCTCACTTGGACGTCTGGGTTGGGAATGTAGGACTTCCTGTCCTGAGCAACAAGCTCTCCCTTTTCATCTACTCGCAGTCTTAGCATGCTCCGCAAGACCCTGGGACTTCGAATCAGGTTTGCTTAGAGAAGACGGGACCAAAGCGTTTGGGCTCCGGTCTCACTTGCCCTGTGCTTCCTTTGGTGGAGAAAGGCCACGCTGAGCAGCTGGAAGAAGCAAACCAGCGCCTTCTAGGCTCTCAGACCCGGGGATCCAAGGAAGATGAGCTGGCTCTTTCCGTTGTCCGAGAGCGCTTCGTCCTCCGCAGCTGGGTCTCCCGGTGGTCTCACCAGCCTTCAGCAGCAGAAGCAGCACTTAATCGAATCCCTAAGGAACTACCACTCCAGTATAGCTGAAATACAGAAAGATGCGGAATACAGATTACCATTCACCACCAACAACCTGATTATTAACATTAATATATTGCTTCCTCCTCAATTTCCTCAGGAGAAACCAGTGATCAGTGTTTATCCACCAGTACGACATCACTTAATGGATAAACAAGGAGTTTATGTTACCTGCCCATTAGTAAACAATTTTACAATGCATACAGATCTTGGAAAAATTATTCAGAGTCTATTGGATGAATTTTGGAAGAATCCTCCAGTTTTGGCTCCTACTTCAACAGCATTTCCATACCTGTATAGTAACCCAGGTGGCTGCCTCCTTAGGCTTCTCAGGGTTTCTCATTTCTTCCTCCATACCCCCCACAAGAAGCTAGCAGGACTATCACTTCTGTATCCGTTGCCAACACTGTTTTTTCAACCACAAGTTATACCACAGCCAAACCTGCTGCTCCTTCATTTGGCATCCTTTCAAGTCTGCCTTTACCCATTCCCACGACAGATACTTCAGCACCAATAAGCCAAAATGGTGCTGGTTATAAGATGTCAGATGTCCTTGATGCATTTCCAGAACTCTCAGAACTAAGTGTGTCGCAACTCACGGATATGAATGAACAGGAGGAGATATTACTAGAACAGTTTCTCACTTTGTTTCAATTGAAACAAATCATTACTGACAAGGATGACTTAGTAAAAAGTATTGAGGAACTAGCAAGAAAAAAACCTTCTTTTGGAGTCCAGCTTGGAAGCCAAAAGGCAAGCTGTTTTAGATAAGTATGAATTACTTACACAAATGAAATCTACTTTTGAAAAGAAGATGCAAAGGCAACATGAACTTAGTGAGATTTTCCTGAAAACATGAAC
>NW_006417526.1:0-1006 GCF_000296735.1 Chrysochloris asiatica | reverse complement strand
TTTTCTGAAAAGCAATTTGTTCTTAAGTATTCAGTGTTAGGAAACACCAAACCTGCCAATGTGCTATCTCAAAAAAAAGTAACTTTTAATAAGTATAATAAATCAAAAAGGATAAACTGGTTTTTACATATGTTTTATTTATAAAATTAAATATGCATTTAAAAAGCAATACAGGTAAATGGATGTTTTACCTAATAAAACTTAATAGGAAAAAACTGCCTTTTCATTGAACCAGTTTAAAAAAAAAAAAAAAAAGTGAATGTGGAAAGAAAAAGTCCCCACTGAATACTAGAATACTATTCATTTTATCTAGGTGGCTTTGGTTAAAAAAGATGGGGATAAGATTCTTATGATTCAATAGTGAGTAATTGAGTAATTTTTATCGTGAGTAATTGCAACTGTCACAATTGTAAAGGTAGAAGTTTTGTAACAAAAACGTGGGAGTAGTTAATCTTACAGTCCAGAATCAAAGGACCCTAGGACCATCAAGGGAGAAGAGCACAAGCAGAATGCAATACCTTATCCAGAGAAGCATGGAGGCAGAGATGGAGACATGGAGAGAGGGAGCAGCTGAGGACTCTAGATTTATGGGAAGAGAGGGAATAAGAGTTGGTGGCCAGGAGGCAGACTTGCAGAACATGCCCTTTGGTGGAGTAAAGTATTATATATGACTGAGTGTTTTTTGTATTTTTTAAAGCTAAAGTGAATAGAGAGAAATACTGTTAACAGATGGTAGATGAGGGGATTATAATGAAACAAGGTGTATGGTTTTTTGAATATAAAACTGATGATCTGCCCTGTAAACTTTCACTCAATCCACAATAAAAACCTTAAAAAAAATTAAAAACATAATAAAGGACAGTACAAAGAAACCAACAGATATATTAAGCATGTATATCATTTTACAAAAAAACTGGTCTTGTCTCTTTGACAAGTTTGTGTCGTGGAAGAAAATAAGAGAGGAGCATGAGGATTGCTTTTGATTAAAGGAAACCCAACAACTAAA
>NW_006417525.1:2397-3383 GCF_000296735.1 Chrysochloris asiatica | reverse complement strand
GGAATACTCATACTTTGCAATGTTGTCCATAGCTTGTCATTATCCACACAATCAAAAGCCTTTGTGTAGTCAATAAAGTACAGGTAAACATCTTTCTGATATTCTCTGCTTTCAGCCAAGATCCATTGGATACCAACAATGATATCGCTCATTCCACAGCCTCTTCTGAATCTGGCTTGAACCTCTGGGAGTTCTCTGTCAATGTATGATTATAGCCATTTCTGTATTACCTTTACCAAAAATTTACTCGCACGGAATATCAAAGATATTGTCCGATGATATCCACATTCTGTTGGGTCACCTCTTTTTGGAATAGGCACAAATATGGATCTCTTCCAATCAGTTGGCCAGATAGTTGTCTTCCAAATTTCTTGGCAAAAAATGAGTGAGTGCCTCCTGTGCCACCTCACTTTCTTGAAAGATTTCAATTTTAATTCCATCAATTCCTGGTGCCTGGTGCCTTGAACACCTCTTCTATTAGAGACCTCAAATTTGTCCCAAATTTTTCATTGCTGACCTTTTAATTCAGGGATTCACATTTAGGTTCTTAATACATGCTGAGTTGATTTTTGTATATGGTGTGAGGTAAAGGTCTTGTTTCAATCTTTTGCAATCAAAACATTTCAGGATAAACAGAAGCTAAGAGGTTTTGTCTAAGCTAATCCAGCACTTCAAAACATCCTAAAGGGAGTTCTTTGGAATGAAAACCAACAAGAACAGGCAGCAACCAGAGAGTGACTGATATAATAGCACCACCTGGAATTCGGTCAATGGATAGCAGAGTTCAGAACAGAACAAAATTACAACAACCAATTCAGAGGTCCTGAGAGGCCAATCAAACATCAAAATAATAACACAGTCAAAGAAGGGAAGAATACAGGAATAGAGATCCAGGTGGTGAGGAGGGAATATTAGTAGACTATAGGGTAACCTCCAATAAATTCAATACTTCACAACTTACCATGAAAATGAAGATCCAAGTAGAA
>NW_006417525.1:0-477 GCF_000296735.1 Chrysochloris asiatica | reverse complement strand
CTTAAAAGCACATTAGGAAAGCAATACCATTTACAATAGCCGCAAAGGATGAAATATCTAGGAATAAACGTAACCAGAGAAACAAAGGACCTATACAAAGAAAACTATAAAACACTACTATAAGAAACCAAAAGAGTCTTACTAAAATGGAAGACTATTCCATGTTCCTGGATAGGAAGACTCAACATTGTGAAAATGTCAATACTGCCCAAAGCAATTTACACATATAATGCAATCCCAATCCATATTACAACAACATTCTTCAAAGAGATGGAAAAAAACAATTACAAACTTATATGGAAAGGAAAGAGACCCAGGATAAGCAAAGCAATGCTTAAGAAGAATAAAGTTAGAAGTCTCTCACTCCCTGATTTCAAAATTTACTACACAGCTACAGTGGTCAAAACAACCTGGTACTAGTACAATGAAAGACACATTGATAAATGGAACAGAATCAAGAATTCTGAAATTAACCCA
>NW_006417524.1:2644-3101 GCF_000296735.1 Chrysochloris asiatica | reverse complement strand
CAGTTATTAATAGTGAGACACTGAAAATGTCATGAAATAGCAAAGGAACATAGTCAAATATAGTACCAGAAGATGAGTTCTTTAGGTTAGAAGGCACTCAAAATACAACTGGGAAAGAACTTCCTCCTCAAAATAGAGTTGACTAGAAGCGGGCTTGATGGTGACTAGGGTGGAGGTGTAGGAAAGTTCGCCATCAGCAATATTACAGATACCAGGCAAAGCAGATCCAGGGCAGAGCTCCAAAACTCGGAACCACACAACTAGGAATATATTAAAAGTTTGAAGGCTTATAGCTAGTGGAACTTGAAGCTGAAGTAAGACATCAAGTACTTTTGAATCTGCCAGACTCGGGGGCCCGGAGCTGAAATCTGGGGTGAGACCAAATGGCAAGACCAAGTAGGGAAGCAGAAACACCATGTAAAAAGCCACAGGAACTTTGGAGCAAAGGTGGACAATA
>NW_006417524.1:0-630 GCF_000296735.1 Chrysochloris asiatica | reverse complement strand
AATTGAACAAGATGACATAACCATAAAAAATATCTATGCTCCCAATGAATGAGTTCCAAAATATATAAAGCAAACTGTAATAAATTTGCAGAAAAAAGTAGATGAATCTACAATAATAGTGGGTGATTTTAATACACGTTTTCAAATATGAATAGAACAACCTGAAAGAATCTTGACAAAGACACTGAAGAGCTAAACAATGCAATCAGCCAACTGGAGCTCATAGATGTGTACAGAGCATTCAACCCAACAACTGCACAGTACACATTCTTTTCCACACCTGGAACATTCTCCAGAATAGACCAGGTGTTAGGCCACAAAACAAATCTCCATAAATTTACAAATATCAAAATACTACAAAAAGTCTTCTCAGATAGCAGTGCTATCAAATTAGAAATCAAAAATAGGAAGACCAGGGAAATAAAATTAAATACATGGAAACTGAATAACACCCTGCTAGGGATGTAGAAGAAATGAAACGACAATTCACAAAGTTCCTAGAAGCACAGTGAAAGTGGTGCTGCAATAAACGCACACATCCAAAAAGAAGAAAGAACCAAAATAAACACATTAACACAGCATCTACAAATATTAGAAACAGACCAACAGAGGGAACCTACAGCCACCAAA
>NW_006417523.1:4409-5072 GCF_000296735.1 Chrysochloris asiatica | reverse complement strand
AATTCTAGTAGGGTTTGTTTTATATATCTTGCTCCTCTTTCATTGGTTGTGTAGATGTTAATTATGGTTATATCATCTGGCTAAATTGACCCTTTAATCATGAGATAGTGTCCTTCTTTATCTCTTATGCTGGTTTTTACCTTAAATTTATTTTATCAGAGATTAGTATTGCTACTCCTGCTTGTTTTTTTATTGCAGTTAGCTTGGTATATTTTTTTCCATCCTTTAACTGTTAGTCTATTTTTGTCTTTGTGTGTAAGGTGTGTATCTTGCAGGAAGCTTATTGAAGGATCTTGTTTTCTTATCCATTCTTCCACTCTCTGTCTCTTCACTGGTGCATTTAATCCACGGACATTACTTGTAATTATCGATAGTTATGAATTATTTGCTGTCATTATGTTATTTTATTTTGTTGAGCTGTTTGTTCCTTTGTTTTGCATACCTTCTTGTTCTGAATTCATGTTGTTTGTGCTAATTTTTGTCAGTGTCGTCTGAGTTTTAATGTTTCTTTGTTCTACTTGGATCTTCATTTTCATGGTAAATTGTGAAGTATTAAATTTCGTTGACATTACCCTATAGTCTACTAAGTTTACCATGCATTTAAAACAGTCTATTGTATCCTGCAATCTACTTGACCTCCTCACCACCTGAATCTCTGTTCCT
>NW_006417523.1:0-529 GCF_000296735.1 Chrysochloris asiatica | reverse complement strand
GATTCCTTCCCTCTCTGTTGTTGTCCCATCTCTTCTTGAAATGAGTTAAGTATTCATAAGCTGTCCATTTCTCTCAGGGATTGTCCATGTAAATTCTTCATAAAGCATCAATGATTTCACCATTTTTCCACCCATGCTTCACCACAAATTTGTTGTATGCTCTTGCTTCAATTATCAGAATTCTTGTTGCTCTAATAAGGGATCTTTAAATCTTTATGTTCGAGTCATTTCTTAGTGCCTTGACCTAGATCTGATTCAAACTTGTTACAAGTTAGTATAAGTTTATTTTGATGGGCAAACATTTTTCAGACTATTTATTTCCATGAAATTTTTGAAGATCTCTTGTATGTGTGTAAATTTGCAACAAACTTTAACTAAAACAAATAGTTGTTAAAGCTGCTGTGTACAAGAAAATACCTCATGTGATTTGGTTTATTGGTTAAGATATATATATCTATATTAAGCTTTTTATTGTGGCTTGAGTGAAAATTACAGGGGAGATCATCAGTTTTACATTCAACAAATCATA
>NW_006417522.1:2593-3044 GCF_000296735.1 Chrysochloris asiatica | reverse complement strand
ACAATAAATGCTGGTGGGGATGTGGAGAGACTGGGACACTCCTGCATTGCTGGTGGGACTGCAAAATGGTCCAACCTCTCTGGAAAGTAATATGACGTTTTCTCAGAAGGCTGAAAATAGAAATACCTTATGATCCAGCAATTCCTCTACTTGGTATTTACCCACAAGAAAAACGAGCCACAATCCGAGAAGATATATATGTATACCAATGTTCATAGCAGCACTATTTACAATAGCAAATAGATGAAGGCAGCGAAAGTGCTCATCAACTGAAGAATGGATAAATAAACTGTGGTACATACACACAATGGGATAATATGCTACCTTGAAGAACAACAAGGAAGCTGCAAGCCACCACAGAACATGGATGAACCTTGAGGGCATTATGTTGAGTGAAATTAGTCAGTCACAAAAAGAGAAATACTGCATAGGACCACTACTGTAAAAGACT
>NW_006417522.1:0-718 GCF_000296735.1 Chrysochloris asiatica | reverse complement strand
AAAAAAAAAAAAAAAACTGCCAACCAAGAATCATATACCCAGCAAAGCTATCAAGCAAATATGATGGCAAAATCAGAACACTTCACGAGAAACAGAAATTAAAGTATTTTGAAAAAACCAAGCCAGTGCTCCACAACATACTGAAGGGACATCTTTGTACTCAGTACTAACAACAGCAGCCAACAACCAGAGATTGACATCTGTGGCAACACCACTCAGAACTCAGTACAGAGATGCAAGAGTCCAGAACAGCACAAAACTACAAGAATGAAACTAGGTATATCTGGCATGTCAGTCTATGATCAGGGCAACTATAAAGCAAAAGGAAGAAAAGTATAGTAAAAGAGATGCAGGTAGTAAGGAAGTCAGATAGATCTCAGAATAAAACATAATTAAGACCGTATATTCATAAGGTTTTCAGAGACTAATGATTCGGAAGTAGTTCGTCACTCTTTCTTCCTAGTCTGTCTTTGTGTGGAAGCTCATCTGAAACCTGTCAACCATGGTTGACCCTGATGCTTATTTAAAATACCAGTGGAATAGCCCTCAGAATCACAGCAACTCAAGCCACCACAGCATGACAGACAGATGAGTGGTGGCCATTTGGTTTTATGTCAAATCTGTCACTTTAAGTTTCAATATCAATCATGATACAATCAAGATGATCTCTCACCACTGGACCAATAAACAACATTCTTATCAATGGAGAAAAGATTGA
>NW_006417521.1:3145-3686 GCF_000296735.1 Chrysochloris asiatica | reverse complement strand
ATGTAATCCATACTGAAGGCTGTGCTCTTTGACCTTCATCAGGAAATGTTTTAAGTCCTCTTCACTTTCAGCAAGCAAAGTTGTACCATCTGTATATCGCAGGTTGTTAATGAGTTTTCCTCCAATCCTGATGCCACATATTTCTTCATAAATCCAGCTTCTCAGAGTATTTTCTCAGCATACAGTTTGAATAAGTGTGGTGAAACCTTGTGGCAAACCTTTCTTAATTTGAAACCATACAGTGTTCCCATGATCTGTACTAAAAACTGCCTCTTGGTACAGGTACAGATTCCTCAGGAGCACAATTAAGTGTTCGGGAATACTGATACTTCACAATGTTGTCCATAGCTTGTCATGATCCACACACTCGAAAGCCTTTGGGTAGTCAATAAAGCACAGGTCTTTCTGATATTCTCTGCTTTCAGCTAAGATCCATCAGACAACATCAATGATATCCCTCGTTCCACTGCCTCTTCTGAATCTGGCTTGAACCTCTGGAAGTTCTTGTCAATATATGATTGCAGCCATTTCTGTATTACCT